>NW_028318283.1:180000-212500 GCF_062004578.1 Staurois parvus
TAGATTGTACACCCCTTGAGGGTTAGGGACTGATGTGAATGTACAATATATATGTAAAGCTCTATAAATACCAGTAATGTAAATAAATCACCCCAAGAATATCACATTTCCCTGTCCAAGGTGCTGAATCATTTCCTAACACAACCCTGTCAGGTTACAAAAACGTGCTCTTCTACTCCCATTGCAGTGGCCCACACCTCCTATTGCTCCTCTATTCCAGCCCTGCAGCCTCCATAAGACGGAAGATACTGCATTGTGACCACTAGATGGCACTTACTATCATAGGAAATAAGTAAGCTCCTCAGCGTCATAATTCAGTATTTCCCACATTCACATATTTGATTAGCAGAGGCTATAGCCTGAGAACATTCAACTTTGTCCCATTTGTACAAAACGAATGCACACGCAGTACTGATGGATAAACAGCTATGCTCTTTTTTTCTTTTTTTTTTTAGAAATACAGCCAATAGTATTTCAGCATTATTGGTTATCACTTCCGCCTGGCAGTACTAAGGTAATTGGTTCAAATCCCAACCACGGCACCACCTTCCTGGAGTTTGCATGTTCTCCCTGTGCCTGTGTGGGTTTCCTCCCACACTCCAAAGACATGCTGGTAGGTTAATTGGCTCCTGTCTAAATTGTCCCTAGTATGTGTATGTATGAATGTGAGTTGGGGACCTTAGATTGTACACCCCTTGAGGGTTAGGGACCTTAGATTGTGCGCCCCTTGAGGGTTAGGGACCTTAGATTGTGCGCCCCTTGAGTGTTAGGGACCTTAGATTGTACACCCCTTGAGGGTTAGGGACCTTAGATTGTACGCCCCTTGAGGGTTAGGGACCTTAGATTGTACGCCCCTTGAGGGTTAGGGACCTTAGATTGTACGCCCCTTGAGGGTTAGGGACCTTAGATTGTACGCCCCTTGAGGGTTAGGGACCTTAGATTGTACGCCCCTTGAGGGTTAGGGACCTTAGATTGTACGCCCCTTGAGGGTTAGGGACTGATGTGAATGTACAATATATATGTAAAGCTCTATATAAGTACTGGTAATAAAAGTGAATAAATAATGGACAGTGTACACCCCAAGAATATCACATTTCCCTGTCCAAGGTGCTGAATCATTTCCTAACACAACCCTGTCAGGTTACAAAAAGGTGCTCTTCTACTCCCCATTACAGTGGCCCACGCCTCCCATCTCTCCTCTATTCCAGCCCTGCAGCCTCCATAAGATGGAAGATACTGCATTGTGACCACTAGATGGCACTTACTATCATAGGAAATAAGCAAGCTCATCAGCGCCATCTAAGGGTCATAATTCAGTATTTCCCACATTTGCGAGTTTGATTTGCAGAAGCTATAGCCTGGGGGCATTCGCTTTTGAATGAATGTACATGCAGATTTGATGAACAGCCATGCAGAAACCCATAAGTGAGGATTTTCATTGCCAAAAGTCTCTCTCTTCCTTTTTCCATGACCTTGGCAGTTGTTTGAAGGTTACAGGAAGCTCGCTGGAATTTTCATACTCCATATAAATAATGTCACGCATTTAATTCCTAATGCTGCACCTGTATATCGGCCAAAGATAATGATATGCAGATTATTCCACAAATAGGGTGTCCTTACTGACTTCATCCACCCAAGACGTCATTTCTGGAAGCCTTCCGCATTGTCCTGGCAGATTCACCAGCAAATTGATTGAAGTCTCCTGTTGCTCTGCACAAATAGAGTCTTTTTCCTGCAAACATAATGGTGCCATCGCCCCGCAGCAACGTGTAAATTAAACCCAGTGTGCGCCAGATATTTACAGGAAGATATTATTTCATCAATCAGAAGATTGTTCCCCTGCCCCCTAAATGAAGATTAAAGGCAGCCTTTGTTATTTCATGGCGAGCTTCTGCCGCCCGGCGTTCCATCCGCAGACAATGAATTGTTGGTGGGGAACCTGATAACTACAGAGATCGGCCAGAGATATTGTATTTCCTTAAGGAGCTCAGGAGGCGCAAAGTTCTGATTCTTTGCATCAATTATTTTTTTTTGGAATAGCTAAGATTAAAGTGTTACTAAACCGCATACCCTGCATTCACTATATCTGCTCTCCCGAGACCCTGCATTCACTATATCCGCTCTCCCCGGACCCTGCATTCACTATATCTGGCCTCCCCGGACCCTGCATTCACTATATCTGCTCTCCCCAGACCCTGCATTCACTATATCCACTCTCCCCGGACCCTGCATTCACTATATCTGCTCTCCCCAGACCCTGCATTAACTATATCCGCTCTCCCCGGACCCTGCATTCACTATATCTGGTCTCCCCGGACCCTGCATTCACTATATCTGCTCTCCCCAGACCCTGCATTCACTATATCTGGCCCCCCTGGACCCGGCATTCACTATATCTGGCCCCCCTGGACCCTGCATTCACTATATCTAGTCTCCCCGGAACCTGCATTCACTATATCCGGTCCCCCCGGACCCTGCATTCACTATATCCGCTCTCCCCGGACCCTGCATTCACTATATCTGGTCTCCCCGGACCCTGCATTCACTATATCTGGTCCCCCAGGACCCTGCATTCACTATGTCCGGTCTCCCCAGACCCTGCATTCACTATGTCCGGTCTCCCCGGACCCTGCATTCATTATATCTGGTCTCCCCAGACCCTGCATTCACTATATCTGGTCCCCCAGGACCCTGCATTCACTATGTCTGGTGTCCCCAGACCCTGCATTCACTATGTCCGGTCTCCCCGGACCCTGCATTCACTATATCTGGCCTCCCCGGACCCTGCATTCATTATATCTGGTCTCCCCAGACCCTGCATTCATTAGATCTGGTCTCCCCGGACCCTGCATTCACTATATCTGGTTCCCCCGGACCCTGCAATCACTATATCCGCTCTTCCCGGACCCTGCATTCACTATATCCGCTCTCCCCGGACCCTGCATTCACTATATCCGCTCTCCCCGGACCCCACATTCACTATATCTGGTCTCCCCGGACCCCGCATTCACTATATCCGGTCTCCCCGGACCCCGCATTCACTATATCCGCTCTCCCCGGACCTCGCATTCAGTATATCCGGTCTCCCCGGACCCCGCATTCACTATATCCGCTCTCCCCGGACCCTGCATTCACTATATCCGGTCTCCCAGGACCCTGCATTTACTATATCCGGTCTCCCAGGACCATGCATTCACTATATCTAGTCTCCCCGGACCCTGCATTCACTATATCTGGTCCCCTGTACCCTGCATTCACTATGTCCGGTCTCCCCAGACCCTGCATTCACTATATCTGGTCTCCTCGGACCCTGCATTCATTATATCTGGTCTCCACGGACCCTGCATTCACTATATCTGGTTCCCCCGGATCCTACATTCACTATATCCGGTCACCCAGGACCATGCATTCACTATATCTGGTCTCCCCGGACAATGCATTCACTATATCTGGTCTCCCAGAACCCTGCATTCACTATATCTGGTCCCCACGGACCCTGCATTCACTATATCTGGTCTCCCCGGACTCTGCATTCACTATATCTGGTCTCCCAGAACCCTGTATTCACTATATCTGGTCCCCCCGGACCCAGCATTCACTATATCTGGTCTCCCTGGACTCTGCATTCACTATATCCGCTCTCCCCGGACCCTGCATTCACTATATCTGGTCTCCCAGGACCATGCATTCACTATATCCACTCTCCCCGGACCCTGCATTCACTATATCCACTCTCCCCGGAACCTGCATTCACTATATCTGGTCCCCCGGACCCTGCATTCACTATGTCCAGTCTCCCCAGACCCTGCATTCACTATATCTGGTCTCCCCAGGCCCTGCATTCATTATATCTGGTCTCCCCGGACCCTGCATTCACTATATTTGGTTCCCCCGGACCCTGCATTCACTATATCTGGTCTCCCCGGACCCTGCATTCACTATATCTAGTCTCCCCGGAACCTGCATTCACTATATCTGGTCTCTCCAGGCCCTGCATTCATTATATCTGGTCTCCCCGGACCCTGCATTCCCTATATCTGGTTCCCCCGGACCCTGCATTCACTATATCTGGTCTCCCCGGACCCTACATTCACTATATCCGGTCTCCCAGGACCATGCATTCACTATATCCGCTCTCCCCGGACCCTGCATTCACTATATCTAGTCTCCCCGAAACCTGCATTCACTATATCTGGTCCCCCCGGACCCTGCATTTACTATATCTGGTCCCCCAGGACCCTGCATTCACTATATCCGGTCTCCCTGGAACCTGCATTCACTATGTCCGGTCTCCCCGGACCCTGCATTCACTATATCTGGTCTCCCCGGACCCTGCATTCATTATATCTGGTCTCCCCGGACCCTGCATTCACTATATCTGGTTCCCCCGGACCCTACATTCACATCATCCCCCGGACGAAGCTACGAAATCCCTATAGCGCAACGCGTTGGGGAGGGGCAGTGCCGTCATCGCGCATTCTATCTACGATACGGCGAGTGCTGAAGGTGTGTGGACACACACCCTTCGTTCTGATTCAGCTGCAAGCTGTGGGATTTTATACATATACAAAGTGCAAATGTATTATTTTAAATGTGAGTGCAATATGGAAGCACATTCAAAGCTGTTTTACCCCTGGGATAAGACACCATATCTTTTATCTCTTTTTTGCATGAGACATACGAGGAAACACAAAGGCAGAGGACTAAGGAGTGGATCAAAGGAGGGAGTATCCCTCACAGTCCTGCAGTCACACAGGTTTTCAGCATGACTGCAAAGACCATATCTTCATACTGAAGGAGAGTATATCTATCTAGGCTGGATATTCATCTTTGCACATTGGGACATTATTGTCGTTTTTTCACATTAGACTTTTTATTATTTAATTTTCATTTTGAAATTTATTTATTTTTTATTTTATTTTATCAAATTATTGCATTTTTATATGATGAATTTCTTTGAGGTTCACCAATGGAAGATTTGCACATTGTTATAAGGATTGCACATGTAGTGACCTGCTAATATGTTATGAATTTATCTTTCACAAGTTTACTTTGATTTATTTAATGAGTCACGGCATATTAAATATTACTTATGTATTTTTTATTTTATTTATTTACAAGCACTTTGCACTTTTTTTGATTTACACTTATTTGATGATATTAGAGCGCGGTAATTATTTAAACATTTATTTGATAAACGCACATCACATGAGAGTGGGCATAATAACCAGCGATCTAGTACACAGATTTTTATAATATACCTCGGTGGCTCACACGTTTATTTATTTGTATTGGGTGTATTTGTGATAGGAGGAGACATTTGAGGGGACTTGTGCTAGGATGGGGGATTGGGGAGGATGAGGAATGAGAGGATTTGAGCGGCAAGGGGTCGAGGTTTGGGGGGCAAATATTTGTACTGGGGGAGGGGATTTGTGTGAAGAGGGGGAATTTGGGGGTGTCAGGAGATAAGAATTATTCTAGAAGGGGAAATTTGGGGAAGTGTGCTAGGAGCGGTGATTTGAGGGGATTTGTGTTGGGAATAGGGATGGGGCAGGAAGATTTGTGATAGAAGGGGGACATTTTTTTTGGGTGGGGGGGTTGTGCTAGAAAAGGTAATATTGTTCAAGGAGGGAATTTTTTTTTTTATTGGAGGGGGGGTTTGTGCGAGCGGGTATGATTGGGTGTATTTGTGATAGGAGGAGAAATTTGAGGGGATTTGTGCTAGGATGGGGGATTGGGGAGGATGAAGAATGAGAGGATTTGAGCGGCAAGGGGTCGAGGTTTGGGGGGCAAATATTTGTACTGGGGGAGGGGATTTGTGTGAAGAGGGGGAATTTGGGGGCGTCAGGAGATAAGAATTATTCTAGAAGGGGAAATTTGGGGAAGTGTGCTAGGAGTTGTGATTTGAGGGGATTTGTGTTGGGAATGGGGATGGGGCAGGAAGATTCGTGATAGAAGGGGGAAATTTTTTTTGGGTGGGGGGGTTATGCTAGAAAAGGTAATATGGTGGAAGGAGGGGATTTGTTCAAGGAGGGAATTTTTTTTTTTTTATTGGAGGGGGGGTTTGTGCGAGCGGGTATGATTGGGTGTATTTGTGATAGGAGGAGAAATTTGAGGGGATTTGTGCTAGGATGGGGGATTGGGGAGGATGAGGAATGAGAGGATTTGAGCGGCAAGGGGTCGAGGTTTGGGGGGCAAATATTTGTACTGGGGGAGGGGATTTGTGTGAAGAGGGGGAATTTGGGGGTGTCAGGAGATAAGAATTATTCTAGAAGGGGAAATTTGGGGAAGTGTGCTAGGAGTTGTGATTTGAGGGGATTTGTGTTGGGAATGGGGATGGGGCAGGAAGATTCGTGATAGAAGGGGAAGTTTTGTTTTTTTTTGGGGGGGAAGGGTTGTGCTAGAAAAGGTAATATGGTGGAGGGAGGGGATTTGTTCAAGAAGGGAATTTTTATTATTTTTTTTTTTTATTGGAGGGGGGGGTTTGTGCTAGCGGGTATGATTGGGTGTATTTGTGATAGGAGGAGAAATTTGAGGGGATTTGTGCTAGGATGGGGGATTGGGGAGGATGAGGAATGAGAGGATTTGAGCAGCAAGGGGGGGGAGGTTGAGGGGACAAATATTTGTACTGGGGGAGGGAATTTGTGTGAAGAGGGGGAATTTGGGGGCATCAGGAGAAGAGAATTATTCTAGAAGGGGAAATTTGGGGAAGTGTGCTAGGAGTGGTGATTTGAGGGGATTTGTGTTGGGAATGGGGATGGGGCAGGAAGATTTGTGATAGAAGGGGGAAGTTGTTTTTTTTTTGGGGGGGGGGGGGTTGTGCTAGAAAAGGTAATATGGTGGAGGGAGGGGATTTGTTCAAGAAGGGAATTTTTATTATTTTTTTTTTTTATTGGAGGGGGGGTTTGTGCTAGCGGGTATGATTGGGTGTATTTGTGATAGGAGGAGAAATTTGAGGGGATTTGTGCTAGGATGGGGGATTGGGGAGGATGAGGAATGAGAGGATTTGAGCGGCGAGGGGGGGAGGTTTGGGGGGCAAATATTTGTACTGGGGGAGGGGATTTGTGTGAAGAGGGGGAATTTGGGGGCGTCAGGAGATAAGAATTATTCTAGAAGGGGAAATTTGGGGAAGTGTGCTAGGAGCAGTGATTTGAGGGGATTTGTGTTGGGAATGGGGATGGGGCAGGAAGATTCGTGATAGAAGGGGGAATTTTTTTTGGGTGGGGGGGTTGTGCTAGAAAAGGTAATATGGTGGAAGGAGGGGATTTGTTCAAGGAGGGAATTTTTTTTTTTTTATTGGAGGGGGGGTTTGTGCGAGCGGGTATGATTGGGTGTATTTGGGCTAGGAGGAGAAATTTGAGGGGACTTGTGCTAGGATGGGGGATTGGGGAGGATGAGGAATGAGAGGATTTGAGCGGCGAGGGGGGGAGGTTGAGGGGGCAAATATTTGTACTGGGGGAGGGGATTTGTGTGAAGAGGGGGAATTTGGGGGTGTCAGGAGATAAGAATTATTCTAGAAGGGGAAATTTGGGGAAGTGTGCTAGGAGCGGTGATTTGAGGGGATTTGTGTTGGGAATGGGGATGGGGCAGGAAGTTTCGTGATAGAAGGGGAAGTTTTTTTTTTTTTTTGGGGGGGGGGTTGTGCTAGAAAAGGTAATATGGTGGAGGGAGGGGATTTGTTCAAGAAGGGAATTTTTATTTTTTTTTATTGGGGGGGTGGGTTTGTGCTAGCGGGTATGATTGAGTGTATTTGTGTTAGGAGGAGAAATTTGAGGGGATTTGTGCTAGGATGGGGGATTGGGGAGGATGAGGAATGGGAGGATTTGAGCGGCAGGTGGAGGGTTGAGGGGGCAAAGATTTGTGCTGGGAAGGGGATTTGAGCAGGGGGCGGATTTGTACTGGAGAGGATTTATATTTAGGGGGTAAGCATGCAGATTAGTGCTCGATTTTTTTGGGGGTAGAGGGGATTCTTACTGACACATAATGCTCGTACATCTTGGGGGGGTGTCACAGTTTGGCATGTTTGCCCTGGGCTCTGGATGACCTTGTCCCAGCACTGAACAGTGGAATGCTTTAGCAGGAAGGGGCAGATTTGTACTGGGGGGGATTTATATTTAGGGGGTAAGCATGCAGATTAGTGCTCAATTTTTTTGGGGGTAGAGGGGATTCTTACTGACACATAATGCTCGTACATCTTGGGGGGGGGGGGGTCACAATTTGGCATGTTCGCCCTGGGCTCTGGATGACCTTGTCCCAGCACTGAACAGTGGAACGCTTTAGCTGGAGGGGGCAGGTTTGTACTGGGGGGGATTTATGTTTAGGGGGTAAGCATGCAAATTAGTGCTCGATTTTTTTGGGGGTAGAGGGGATTCTTACTGACACATAATGCTCGGACATCTTGGGGGGGGGGTCACAATTTGGCATGTTCGCCCTGGGCTCTGGATGATCTTGTCCCAGCACTGAACAGGAGGAGGTCCATGGTGGTCCTGTAACTTTACCGGCAGGTCCTTGAACACCCTTGAAAGAAGACATCTGAAGGTCGCAGATTGGAATCCGGCTGATGAATTCTCTCTGAATATTTTATGTGCAGAAACCAAACAGAAAAATTCCAAATCTCCATCTAATGCACGGAGCTCCAGCCGGCATATGGGGAGCCACGCACCATTTCCTCCATTATTTAGGGAGTTAAATGGGAGGTAAAATCTTCCATGCCTGGCTGATTCCTGTTCCTCCAGTAATAGATACTTTCGTCAGGCCATAAAGTTTTTTCTGCTCCGAAGGTTAGGGAGGTTTTGCAGAAAATTGCTGTAAAATTAAATCCCTGAACCTAAAGGGCAACTTTCGCTAAGTGGTGCCAAAAGCAGGACAATTTTAATCACAAATACCAATCATCAGGAAATTCCTATATCTCTGTCAGTACCTGCGCGGCAGGTTACTACTCAGTCCCCAACAGCTGAGGGCAGATTGCTAAATAAGGGATTGCGTGGATAGTAAAAAGGGCCACATTTGAATTGAAGTGCTGTGTTTTCCTGCTACAGGCACAAAACGTCAGGAATAATGTTCGTTTGGAATTATACATTTATTTATTTAATGAGTCTTTGCTCTTATTCACTTGTTTATCTAAAGCTCAGCTTGAGCTGATGACCTCTGTCAGCAATGGCTTTTACATCAAAGACGCAAACTGAGAGTCTGGAAAATGTGAAAAAGGTATCACAGCTCCACCTACTGGCTATATCACTGAGCCAACCAATAGGGGATGAATCATTGCAGTGAGTCTTTGCTCTTATTCACTTGTTTAGCTAAAGCTCAGCTTGAGCTGATGACCTCTGTCAACAATGGGTTTTTACTTCAAAGAGGCAAACTGAGAGTCTGGAAAATGTGAAAAAAGGTATCACAGCTCCACCTACTGGCTCTGCGACTGAGCCAGCCTATAGGGGTCACGTAATTACTCTAATTCGCTTGTTTATCTAAAGCTCAGCTTAAGCAGATGCCCTCTATAAACAAAGACTTTTACATCAAAGAAGCAAATTGAGAGTCTGGAAATGTGAAAAAGATACTACAGCTCCACCTACTGGCTCTATGACTGAGCCCGCCAATAGGGGATGAATCATTGCAGTGAGTCTTTGCTCTTATTCACTTGTTTATCTAAAGCTCAGCTTGAGCTGATGACCTCTGTCAACAATGGGTTTTTACTTCAAAGAGGCAAACTGAGAGTCTGGAAAATGTGAAAAAAGGTATCACAGCTCCACCTACTGGCTCTGCGACTGAGCCAGCCAATAGGGGTCACGTAATTGCTCTAATTCGCTTGGTTATCTAAAGCTCAGCTTAAGCTGATGCCCTCTATAAACAAAGACTTTTACATCAAAGAAGCAAATTGAGAGTCTGGAAATGTGAAAAAGATACTACAGCTCCACCTACTGGCTCTATCACTGAGCCAGCCAATAGGGGATGAATCATTGCAGTGAGTCTTTGCTCTTATTCACTTGTTTAGCTAAAGCTCAGCTTGAGCTGATGACCTCTGTCAACAATGGCTTTTTACATCAAAGAGGCAAATTGAGAGTCTGGAAAATGTGAAAAAAGGTATCACAGCTCCACCTACTGGCTCTGCGACTGAGCCAGCCTATAGGGGTCACGTAATTACTCTAATTCGCTTGTTTATCTAAAGCTCAGCTTAAGCAGATGCCCTCTATAAACAAAGACTTTTACATCAAAGAAGCAAATTGAGAGTCTGGAAATGTGAAAAAGATACTACAGCTCCACCTACTGGCTATATCACTGAGCCAGCCAATAGGGGATGAATCATTGCAGTGAGTCTTTGCTCTTATTCACTTGTTTATCTAAAGCTCAGCTTGAGCTGATGACCTCTGTCAACAATGGCTTTTTACATCAAAGAGGCAAACTGAGAGTCTGGAAAATGTGAAAAAAGGTATCACAGCTCCACCTACTGGCTCTGCGACTGAGCCAGCCTATAGGGGTCACGTAATTACTCTAATTCGCTTGGTTATCTAAAGCTCAGCTTAAGCTGATGCCCTCTATAAACAAAGACTTTTACATCAAAGAAGCAAACTGAGAGTCTGGAAATGTGAAAAAGATACTACAGCTCCACCTACTGGCTCTATGACTGAGCCAGCCAATAGGAGATGAATCATTGCAGTGAGTCTTTGCTCTTATTCACTTGTTTATCTAAAGCTCAGCTTGAGCTGATGACCTCTGTCAACAATGGCTTTTTACATCAAAGAGGCAAATTGAGAGTCTGGAAAATGTGAAAAAAGGTATCACAGCTCCACCTACTGGCTCTGCGATTGAGCCAGCCTATAGGGGTCACGTAATTACTCTAATTCGCTTGTTTATCTAAAGCTCAGCTTAAGGTGATGCCCTCTATAAACAAAGACTTTTACATCAAAGAAGCAAACTGAGAGTCTGGAAAATGTGAAAAAGAAACTACAGCTCCATCTACTTGCTCACATTGTTGCGCTAATTCACTTGTTTATCTAAAGCTCAGCTTGAGCTGATGACCTCTGTCAACTTTGGCTTTTATATCAAAGAGGCAAACTGAGAGTCTGGAAGGGGGGAAAAAAATACTGCAGCGCCACCTACTGGCTCTAAAGAAGAATCAATTGACATGCAATCATCTATCTAAAAAAAAAAACATAAGCATAGTCCCATAATAAATAAATAAAAAATTTAAGGGCCAATTCAAACCAGCCGCTGCGTCACAATGCAGCGACTGGTGGGCAGTGTGGTTACCGCAATGCTGATGCGCCGATCTCGGCACGTTGCACTGTCCACTTTTTTTTTAAAATAAACTTTATTGAAATGTCACTGAGACATTTCATTAAGATTAACTGCTAGCAGAGGGGGTCTGAGGCCATGGGCTTCCTCACACTGGGCTGCGCTGGAAGCATTTTCAGCCCACGCTGCTTGCACACCACGCATTTCGCCTTGTCCTGCGGTGGGACTGTGCTACAATAGCAGTCCCCCCTCATCTGGAGTGAATTTATAGCCTAAAGGGTTGGTTCAGCTTTCATGGAAAGGAGGTGCATCAAGGAGTCCACATTCCAACTCATTTATTTACTGAGCCCTGCCCCCCCAAGCTGACGCGTTTCAGTGCTAATTTTCAAACACATCTCCTAGCCAGCAGTCTGGCCCCAACCGCTCCCATCTACTGGATACAGAGGTCACTTGATGTAGTAATGGAGATGTTAGGGATGAATGACACCAAGCAATTAATCATCCTGGAGAATTGGGAAAAAGATCAGCAAGCCAAAGGACCCCGGGGGGAGGGGGGACTCAATATGGAAATAAAAGTGATATGTGGGAACCTATCTAAGGGAATGTCTAATCACCACCCTCTGAAGAGTGATCTGTGGTGTTTTACTCTCCTAAAGCCTACATCACCCTGTCACAACCACATACATTGCAGTTGCGTTGTGGCCCCATTTGCTTGCAAGTGGTACAGCTCACTGAACGAGTCAGTGGGGCAAATTTGATAAAATGACAACTGTGCAGCTGCCTTTATAGCTTAGGGGAACTACGAGTGTAAAATACGCCTAAGGGCTGGTTTACAGGGGAGGCTGGAGGCAGGGCTGCTGTTAGAAACCACAGGGCCCATTACAGCAAACTTGACAGGACCCCCCAATCCGCACAAAAAAAACACAGTTTACTATGCTTCAGTTATGAATGAACACAGTGAGTGACAGATGACACCAAGCTGTGCCATGGAATAACGTCCTTACAGGATGTCTCCAACTTACAAGCCGACCTCAATGCTCTGTGTAATTGGGGGACTATGTGGCCAATGAGGTTTAATGCTGATAAATGTAATAATACATAATGGGGGATATGATCTCCATGTATAATACATAAGGGGGATATGATCTTCATGTATAATACATAAGGGGGGATATGATCTCCATGTATAATACATAAGGGGGGATATGATCTCCATGTATAATACATAAGGGGGGATATGATCTCCATGTATAATACATAAGGGGGGATATGATCTCCATGTATAATACATAAGGGGGATATGATCTCCATGTATAATACATAAGGGGGGATATGATCTCCATGTATAATACATAAGGGGGATATGATCTCCATGTATAATACATAAGGGGGGACATGATCTCCATGTATAATACATAAGGGGGGATATGATCTCCATGTATAATACATAAGGGGGGATATGATCTCCATGTATAATACATAAGGGGGGGATATGATCCCCATGTATAATACATAAGGGGGGATATGATCTCCATGTATAATACATAAGGGGGGATATGATCTCCATGTATAATACATAAGGGGGATATGATCTCCATGTATAATACATAATGGGGGATATGATCTTCATGTATAATACATAAGGGGGGATATGATCTCCATGTATAATACATAAGGGGGGACATGATCTCCATGTATAATACATAAAGGGGGATATGATCTCCATGTATAATACATAAGGGGGGATATGATCTCCATGTATAATACATAAGGGGGGATATGATCTCCATGTATAATACATAAGGGGGGGATATGATCCCCATGTATAATACATAAGGGGGGATATGATCTCCATGTATAATACATAAGGGGGGATATGATCACCATGTACAATACATAAGGGGGGATATGATCTCCATGTATAATACATAAGGGGGGATATGATCTCCATGTATAATACATAAGGGGGGATATGATCTCCATGTATAATACATAAGGGGGGGATATGATCCCCATGTATAATACATAAGGGGGGATATGATCTCCATGTATAATACATAAGGGGGGGATATGATCTCCATGTATAATACATAAGGGGGGATATGATCTTCATGTATAATACATAAGGGGGGGATATGATCTCCATGCATAGTACATAAGGGGGGATATGATCTCCATGTATAATACATAAGGGGGGGATATGATCTCCATGTATAATACATAAGGGGGGATATGATCTCCATGTATAATACATAAGGGGGGGATATGATCACCATGTATAATACATAAGGGGGGATATGATCTCCATGTATAATACATAAGAGGGATATGATCTCCATGTATAATACATAAGGGGGGATATGATCTCCATGTATAATACATAAGGGGGATATGATCTCCATGTATAATACATAAGGGGGGGATATGATCTCCGTGTATAATACATAAGGGGGGGATATGATCTCCATGTATAATACATAAGGGGGGGATATGATCTCCATGTATAATACATAAGGGGGGATATGATCACCATGTATAATACATAAGGGGGGATATGATCTCCATGTATAATACATAAGGGGGGATATGATCTCCATGTATAATACATAAGGGGGGATATGATCTCCATGTATAATACATAAGGGGAGATATGATATCCATGTAGAATACATAAGGGGGGATATGATCTCCATGTATAATACATAAGGGGGGATATGATCTCCATGTATAATACATAAGGGGGGATATGATCTCCATGTATAATACATAAGGGGGGATATGATCTCCATGTATAAAACATAAGGGGGGATATGATCTCCATGTATAATACATAAGGGGGGGATATGATCTCCATGTATAATACATAAGGGGGGATATGATCTCCATGTATAATACATAAGGGGGGGATATGATCACCATGTATAATACATAAGGGGGGATATGATCACCATGTATAATACATAAGGGGGGATATGATCTCCATGTATAATACATAAGGGGGGGATATGATCACCATGTATAATACATAAGGGGGGATATGATCACCGTGTATAATACATAAGGGGGATATGATCTCCATGTATAATACATAAGGGGGGATATGATCTCCATGTATAATACATAAGGGGGGGATATGATCACCATGTATAATACATAAGGGGGGATATGATCTCCATGTATAATACATAAGAGGGATATGATCACCGTGTATAATACATAAGGGGGATATGATCTCCATGTATAATACATAAGAGGGATATGATCACCGTGTATAATACATAAGGGGGATATGATCTCCATGTATAATACATAAGGGGGGATATGATCTCCATGTATAATACATAAGGGGGATATGATCTCCATGTATAATACATAAGGGGGGGATATGATCTCCATGTATAATACATAAGGGGGGATATGATCTCCATGTATAATACATAAGGGGGGGATATGATCTCCATGTATAATACATAAGGAGGGATATGATCTCCATGTATAAATACATAAGGGGGGGATATGATCTCCATGTATAATACATAAGGGGGGATATGATCTCCATGTATAATACACAAGGGGGATATGATCTCCATGTATAATACATAAGGGGAGATATAAGCTCCATGTGTAATACATAAGGGGGGATATGATCTCCATGTATAATACATAAGGGGGGATATGATCTCCATGTATAATACATAAGGGGGGGATATGATCTCCATGTATAATACATAAGGGGGATATGATCTCCATGTATAATACACAAGGGGGGATATGATCTCCATGTATAATACATAAGGGGGGATATGATCACCATGTATAATACACAAGGGGGATATGATCTCCATGTATAATACATAAGGGGGATATGATCTCCATGTATAATACATAAGGGGGGATATGATCTCCACGTATAATACATAAGGGGGGTATGATCTCCATGTATAATACATAAGGGGGGATATGATCTCCATGTATAATACATAAGGGGGGGATGATCTCCATGTATAATACATAAGGGGGATATGATCTCCACGTATAATACACAAGGGGGATATGATCTCCACGTATAATACATAAGGGGGATATAATCTCCATGTATAATACACAAGGGGGATGTGATCTCCACGTATAATACATAAGGGGGGTATGATCTCCATGTATGATACATAACGGGGGATATGATCACCATGTATAATACATAAGGGGGGATATGATCACCATGTATAATACATAAGGGGGGATATGATCTCCATGTATAATACATAAGGGGGGATATGATCACCATGTGTAATACATAAGGGGGGATATGATCACCATGTATAATACATAAGGGGGGATATGATCTCCATGTATAATACATAAGGGGGGATATGATCTCCATGTATAATACATAAGGGGGGGATATGATCTCCATGTATAATACATAAGGGGGGATATGATCTCCATGTATAAATACATAAGGGGGGGGGGGATATGATCTCCATGTATAATACATAAGGGGGATATGATCTCCATGTATAATACATAAGGGGGATATGATCTCCACGTATAATACATAAGGGGGGGTATGATCTCCATGTATAATACATAAGGGGGGATATGATCTCCATGTGTAATACATAAGGGGGGGATGATCTCCATGTATAATACATAAGGGGGATATGATCTCCACGTATAATACACAAGGGGGATATGATCTCCACGTATAATACATAAGGGGGATATAATCTCCATGTATAATACACAAGGGGGATGTGATCTCCACGTATAATACATAAGGGGGGTATGATCTCCATGTATAATACATAAGGGGGGGATATGATCTCCATGTATAATACATAAGGGGGGATATGATCACCATGTATAATACATAAGGGGGGATATGATCTCCATGTATAATACATAAGGGGGGGATATGATCTCCATGTATAATACATAAGGGGGGATATGATCTCCATGTATAAATACATAAGGGGGGGGGGATATGATCTCCATGTATAATACATAAGGGGGATATGATCTCCATGTATAATACATAAGGGGGATATGATCTCCACGTATAATACATAAGGGGGGGTATGATCTCCATGTATAATACATAAGGGGGGATATGATCTCCATGTGTAATACATAAGGGGGGGATGATCTCCATGTATAATACATAAGGGGGATATGATCTCCACGTATAATACACAAGGGGGATATGATCTCCACGTATAATACATAAGGGGGATATAATCTCCATGTATAATACACAAGGGGGATGTGATCTCCACGTATAATACATAAGGGGGGGTATGATCTCCATGTATAATACATAAGGGGGGGATATGATCTCCATGTATAATACATAAGGGGGGATATGATCACCATGTATAATACATAAGGGGGGATATGATCTCCATGTATAATACATAAGGGGGGATATGATCACCATGTATAATACATAAGGGGGGATATGATCACCATGTATAATACATAAGGGGGGGGATATGATCTCCATGTATAATACATAAGGGGGATATGATCTCCACGTATAATACATAAGGGGGGTATGATCTCCATGTATAATACATAAGGGGGATATGATCTCCATGTATAATACATAAGGGGGGGATGATCTCCATGTATAATACATAAGGGGGATATGATCTCCACGTATAATACACAAGGGGGATATGATCTCCACGTATAATACACAAGGGGGATATGATCTCCACGTATAATACATAAGGGGGGGATGATCTCCATGTATAATACATAAGGGGGGATATGATCTCCATGTATAATACATAAGGGGGATATAATCTCCATGTATAATACACAAGGGGGATATGATCTCCACGTATAATACACAAGGGGGATATGATCTCCACGTATAATACATAAGGGGGGTATGATCTCCATGTATAATACATAAGGGGGGATATGATCTCCATGTATAATACATAAGGGGGGATATGATCTCCATGTATAATACATAAGGGGGGTATGATCTCCATGTATGATACATAAGGGGGGATATGATCTCCATGTATAATACATAAGGGGGGATATGATCACCATGTATAATACATAAGGGGGGATATGATCACCATGTATAATACATAAGGGGGGATATGATCTCCATGTATAATACATAAGGGGGGATATGATCTCCATGTATAATACATAAGGGGGATATGATCTCCATGTATAATACATAGGGGGGGATATGATCTCCATGTATAATACATAAGGGGGGATATGATCTCCATGTATAATACATAGGGGGGGATATGATCTCCATGTATAAATACATAAGGGGGGATATGATCACCATGTATAATACATAAGGGGGGATATGATCTCCATGTATAATACATAGGGGGGGATATGATCTCCATGTATAAATTCATAAGGGGGGATATGATCTCCATGTATAAATACATCAGTGGTTCATATAGTGAGCTCAGTGTAGAGTTATTCCCCCTGAGGTCATCACAGAGGACAAGGGGGCACTTTTTACGTTTCAAGGAAAAGAAATTTAATCTCCAAACACAGAAAGGTTTCTTCACAGTGAGAGCTGTGAAAATGTGGAATAGACTGTTCAATGGCATGGGCGGCCCATGTGTGAAAAGCATGTGTATGCAAAGAAGCTCTTGCGCCTATTTGGGCGTTGCGCTTCATGTGTTTTCTTACCACGCATTTTGCCATGTTTAAAGCTCATTTGTTATACAATGTACATCTCCTAAACGCATTTGGGGTGCCACTAACAATTAATGGCACCACAAGCACGACATTTGATTGCAGCATGCTTTTTCATGCATTTCCAAAGCATGCATCAAAATTTGCACTCCTGTGCGTCCAGGAAACGCCAAGCGGGTGGCCTACGCCCATCTCCTAGCAAAGCTGGAACCCTCGTTCCTGTGCACGTTTGTTTTGTACGTAGATAAGTAAGTGAGCGCACTCCAGTGAGCGGCAAATGCACTAAAAGGAACCACAAACCCTTCCAACTGAAATAGACAAAATAAAAGTGCAGCGCTACAAACAATGTCCTTATAGCAATTTAAAATGGGAAAATATGACTGTCCAATGCGGTAATATCAGATGTAGTAAACAGTTCAATTTATGAGGAACTTCCAAAAAAAGTTAGTGTAATCCAATCCAATATCGAGGGGTAGATAGATTGCCCACTTACCAGAAGCTCAATCTCAATGCGCATGTACAGATCTCATGTAGCCGAGGTCTCATGTTGGCGCTGCTTAATAGTACCCAGATGGTCCGTCAATGATAAGAAGATACTGGTCTGGTCGGATCACACTGCTCCTTGGATCCACACAGAGATCCTAAAAGTGCTGGGGCTGAGGTATGGGGACTCAGTGCCAGATATAAGAAGTAAAGGTGCTCAAAGTGTAGTATTTAGAAAAAATATTTATTATATCCAATATGTAAAAAACAAATAGGGGTTACAAAGCACATGCCTGCAGCCTGTAGCCAGTAAAAGCAGCTGTAAAAAACATCTAAGCACTGACCAGTGAGAAACATGGGTTGGCTGCCGGACCTCCTGACCCGGCGGCGTGACGTCAAGGCGTGCGAAGGCTCCTCCTATGTTTGTTTTGTACATTTTCATGTGATGGGTGTTCACTTGAATGGGCTGCCCCATGCACAACAAACATGGCAAAGAAGTTCCTGTACCTCTTTGGGTGTCTAACGTCATGTGCTTTTTTACCATGCATTTGAAGTGCGACAAAATGCTCATCTGCTATCTGCATTTGAAGTGCCATTGACAATTATGAGTACAGAAAGCGTGATGCGTGCTTGCAGCGCGTTACTCATGTGTTTATGAAATGTTCCAAAACACACATTCCTATACATTTTGTCACACATTCAGGAAATGTGAAGGTGAACGCAACCTAAGAACTCAAATTAGAATTACGACACAGTTTAAAAAAAAAACAATTACACGCACGACACAAAAAAGCACCGAGAATCTCGCGCTTCACAATGAGTGCGTCTGTGTATTGCGTATCTGCGATTGCTTACAGAAGACATCAAAGAGCGACAACAACGGAAAACGGGTTCGCCCCGCAGCGCAAGATCAAACGCAGATCGGAAGCCATGAAATATTAACGCACTCTAAGACGAAGCAAAGTGATTGGCTGTGCCAGGCAACTGACTGGCTCCAAACGCCAACAGCTGTTTTAGTAATGAATCATTATTAGCGTTTCCTCCGGGCCTTCTGCCTTCTCTGCGATGTTGTTTTAGCTCCTAATGAAAGGTTTAATTAAATCACTTTATCCATCCTGAAACGTACACATGGCTGTGCGACCTGAAAACTGCCGGGCTGCAACTTACACAGAACATTGCAAACACTGCCAAAAAAATTATAATGAATGCAAAATGCCTCCACCTCTTTTTTTGTTGTTTAATTGGAATTTTGAACCCTTATTGTCTTTGAAAGGACAAACAAATGTTTTATTGCAAGGTCATTTTTTTCACGGAACTGTTCTAGAATGTGCTCCTGAGCCTGGAACACGCCTGCTAGTGAACCTGGAACAGGAACATGTAAAACTCCTGATCCTGGAATGTGTCTGCTGGTGATCCTGGAACAATCCACTAATCTTGATCCTGAAATGTGCCTTCTAGTGATCCTAGAACATGTAGTAATCCTGATCCTGGAACATGCCTGCTGGTGATCCTGAAATATGTACTATTCTTGATCCTGAAATGCACCTGATGGAAATCCTGAAACATGTTCTAATCCTGATCCTGCAATACACCTGATGGTAATACTGAAACATGTTCTAATCCTGATCCTGGAATGCAACTGGTGGTGATCCTGAAACATATACTAATCCTGATCCTGGAATATACCTGCTGGTGATCCTGAAACATGTACGAAACCGGATCCTGGAATGCACCTGGTGGTGATGCTGACACATGATAATACTGATTCTGGAATGCATCTGCTGGTGATCCAGGAAAATGTACTAATTCCGATCCATGTACTGATCCTGATCCTGGAATGCACCTGCTTATGATCCTGGAATATGTTCTAATCCTGATCCTAAAATGCCCCTTCTGGTGATCCTGGAACATGTACTAATCCTGATCCTGGAATGCCCCTGGTGGTGATCCTGGAACATGTAGTAATCCTGATCCTGGAATGCACCTGCTGGTAATCCTGTAACATGTACTAATCCTGATCCTGGAATGCACCTGCTGATGATCCTGGAACATGTACTAATCCTGATCCTAAAATGCACCTGCTGATGATCATGGAACATGTACTAATCCTGATCCTGGAATGCACCTGGTGGTGATCCTGGAACATGTACTAATCTTGATCCTGGAATGCACCTGCTGGTGATCCTGGAACATGTACTAATCCTGATCCTGGAATGCACCTGCTGATGATCCTGGAACATGTACTAATCCTGATCCTAAAATGCACCTGCTGATGATCCTGGAACATGTACTAATCCTGATCCTGGAATGCACCTGGTGGTGATCCTGGAACATGTACCAATCCTGACCCTGGAATGCACCTGGTGGTGATCCTGGAACATGTACTAATCCTGATCCTGGAATGCACCTGCTGGTGATCCTGGAACATGTACCAATCCTGATCCTGGAATGCACCTGGTGGTGATCCTGGAACATGTACCAATCCTGACCCTGGAATGCACCTGGTGGTGATCCTGGAACATGTAGTAAATCTGACCCTGGAATGCACCTGGTGGTGATCCTGGAACATGTAGTAAATCTGACCCTGGAATGCACCTGGTGGTGATCCTGGAACATGTAGTAAATCTGACCCTGGAATGCACTTGCAAAGTTCATAGTCTATTTACCTTTAGTAAATCACCCCCTTTGTCTTGTCCACTTGATACATTGTCTCAGCCAATTATACATTGTCTCAGCCAATCGATACATTTTCTTTTCCATTCAATACGTTGTTTCATCCAGTCAATAACATTGTCCCATCCAAATGATACATTGCCTTGTCCAATCGATTACAATGTTTCCTCCAATCGATACATTGTCTCATCTAGTTGATACATATTCTCAGCCAATCGATACATTTTCTTGTCCAATCATTACATTGCCTTGTCCATTTGATAACATTCTCTCATCCAATGGATAACATTGTCTCAACCAATTGATGAATTGTCTCAGCCAATCGATACATTGCCTTGTCCAATCTATAACATTGTCTCATCCAGTTGATACATTGTCTTGTCCAATCGATAAATTAACCTGCCCAGTCGATACATTGTCACATCCAATCGTTACATGGTCTCATTCAATCAGTACATTTTCATGTCCAATTGATGTGTTTTCTTATCCAGTCATTACATTGTCTCATCTAGACGATGCATTGTCTTGTCACATCGATAACATTGTCTCATCCAATCGATACATTGTCTCATCTAATCAATATATTGTCTCATCCAATCGATACATCATCTCATCCAATCGATACATCATCTCATCCAATCGATACATCGTCTCATCCAATCGATACATCGTCTCATCCAGTCAATTACATTGTCTCATCCAATCGATAACATTGTCTCTTCCAATCAATACATTGTCTCATCCAGTCGATTACATCGGCTCATCCAATCGATACATCGTCTCATCCAATCGTTACATTGTCTCTTCCAATCATTACATTGTCTCGTCCAGTCAATAGCATCGTCTCATCCAATCGTTACATTGTCTCGACCAGTTGATACATTGTACGTCCCGGTCGTCTTTAATGCCGGAACTCCCAGCAGACACACGTACCGCATACACCACCATGAAGATCGATTTGTTTCCCCGGAGACGAAGAACAGAAGGCCTTGTGTGGCCAGAGAAACGTTCACTCAGCCTGGAAATGAAGGAAACTTTTAATCTTTTTGGCTTAGCCGGCGAAAAAATCCGTGAGAGCAGCTGACCTCTGCGAGCGGCGATGGCGGCGATGGCGGCGATCAGCACTAATCCTAATTAGGAGCCTCTTTTGACGGTCGGCTTTGCATCATCGTTTACAAGAGGCTTTGCAGAGCGCGGTTTATCACGCCCTACCTAATTAGTGCCGTCCGGAGCGCACATTGTTTGTTCGGCGCGCCGGGGAAAGTTCCTGAACTCGCACGCCGACGTGAATTCAGCTTTTTTTCCCGCAAATTGATATTGATTTGTACACGAGGCGAAAATGTACAGACTCCCGAGCCGGAGCTCATTCCTGATTCACAGCTAATCACTAGAGAAGGAAAATGGCGCTGGGGGAGGGGATTGTAGGGAGCGAGGTGCAAATCCCATAATGTATGTGGGGGCACGCCTTAAAGGGCAACTCCGGTCACTCATTAATGTCAGTTCACTGAAGTCCACCCAGTTTTCTAATATGAGTCAGCTATATAGAGCAAACCTTCTAAACAAAGGGCCAGTTTACTGTCATTCAGACTTTAGGGGGCCGGACTCTCACTGGGAGTAGAAAAGGTCCTCATGTCAGTGGGAAAAAACAATGCCCCATTATTGGTGTCAGTGGGGGGAATTGTGCCCCATTATTGGTGTCAGTGGGAGGAATTGTGCCCCATTATTGGAGTCAGTCAGAGGAATCATTGGTGTCAGTGGGAGGAATAATGCCCCATTATTGGTGTCAGTGGGAGGAATAGTGCCCCATCATTGGTGCCAGTGGGAGGAATTGTGCGCCATCATTGGTGTCAGTGAGAGGAATTGTGCCCCATTATTGGTGTCAGTGGGAGGAATTGTGCCCCATTATTGGAGTCAGTGGGAGGAATCATTGGTGTTAGTGGGAGGAATAATGCCCCATTATTGGTGTCAGTGGGAGGAATAGTGCCCCATCATTGGTATCAGTGGGAGGAATTGTGTGCCATCATTGGTGTCAGTGAGAGGAATTGTGCCCCATTATTGGTGTCAGTGGGAGGAATTGTGCCCCATTATTGGAGTCAGTGGGAGGAATCATTGGTGTCAGTGGGAGGAATAATGCCCCATTATTGGTGTCAGTGGGAGGAATAGTGCCCCATCATTGGTGTCAGTGGGAGGAATTGTGCGCCTCATTGGTGTCAGTGGGAGGAATCATTGGTGTCAGTGGGAGGAATTGTGCCCCATCGTTGGCATCATTGGGAGGAATTGTGCCCTATAATTGGTGTCAGTGAGAGGAATTGTGCCCTATCGTTGGCATCAATGGGAGGAATAGTGTCCCATCATTGGCATCATTGGGAGGAATAGTGTCCCCATCGTTGGTGTCAGTGGGAGGAATTGTGCCCCATTATTGGTGTCAGTGGGGGAAATTGTGCCCCATTATTGGTGTCAGTGGGAGGAATTGTGCCCCATTATTGGAGTCAGTCAGAGGAATCATTGGTGTCAGTGGGAGGAATAATGCCCCATTATTGGTGTCAATGGGAGGAATAGTGCCCCATCATTGGTGTCAGTGGGAGGAATAGTGCCCCATCATTGGTGCCAGTGGGAGGAATTGTGCGCCATCATTGGTGTCAGTGAGAGGAATTGTGCCCCATTATTGGTGTCAGTGGGAGGAGTTGTGTCCCATCATTGGTGTCAGTGGGAGGAATTGTGCCCCATTGTTGGTGTCAGTGGGAGGAATTGTGCCCCATCACTGGTGTCAGTGGGAGGAATTGTGCCCCATTGTTGGTGTCAGTGGGAGGAATTGTGCCCCATTATTGGTGTCAGTAGGAGGAATTGTGCCCCATTGTTGGTGTCAGTGGGAGGAGTTGTGTCCCATCATTGGTGTCAGTGGGAGGAATTGTGCCCCATTGTTGGTGTCAGTGGGAGGAATTGTGCCCCATCATTGGTGTCAGTGGGAGGAATTGTGCCCCATTGTTGGTGTCAGTGGGAGGAATTGTGCCCCATTATTGGTGTCAGTAGGAGGAATTGTGCCCCATTGTTGGTGTCAGTGGGAGGAATTGTGCCCCATTGTTGGTGTCAGTGGGAGGAATTGTGCCCCATTGTTAGGACACAATACTTGTCTTCACATATTCTATATGCACTCCAGTGATGGCTGCATGGCATGACAGATGACAACGCTGGAGCTTAATTAGGAGACAAGGAAAAAGCGTGGTCACCCCGGTAGGAAGTGTCTGAACAAGGACCTTCATGGCAGGATCACCAGGGGTTATTGTAATGGAAGATCTAGATTTTAAACAGCCTGAAAATGACATTACCATGTTAACCTCTGGCTACTCAAGTAACGTATATGTGCGCCAGCAAAAGTTGTGGACTTTAATGCCCACTTGCTACGTATATGTGTCCATGTGTGGCACAGTTTTCTGTGCAGCTCTTGGTCTCTGCTAATGAATGGTAGCCAGCAGGATCAGCTCCCAATCATGTGATCACTGTGACAGCCAATCATAAAGGTCGCATGATCGGACAATCCTTCCGGCCCCCTGTCATAAAGACCCTATCTAGAGGGGGTGACTGGGGACAAAGAGAAGAACAATGTATGAAATCCTTTCTTCAGTTCTGTGTATACAAAGCATGGGGGAGCTCTTGTCCATAATGGGGGGTGGTACTGACACAGCTCCAGATGATCCACATTGGCTCACAACTGATATGATCCAGAAATATTTAGACAGAATAAAGGTGAATAAAGCCCCTGGACCGGATGGCATACACCCACGGGGCCTTAAAGAACGGAGCTCTGTCATTTCAAAGCCATTGTTTCTAATTTTTAGGGACTCTTTAATGACTGGCATAGTACCACTGGATTGGTGTAAGGCCAATGTGGGGCCAATATTTAAAAAGGGGTCAAAATCTTTACCAAGTAATTATAGACCTGTTAGTGTAACTTCTATAGTTGGGAAGATACTGGAGAGTTTAATAAAAGACACACAGAGGAGTTCTTTCTGTAAAAATATATTTTAAGCAACAGACAGCATGGAGTCATGAAAGACAGAAATTGTCAAACAAATCTGATTGCTTGTTATGAGGAGGTGAGCAAAACCTTAGACAGAGGGGTGGAGGTGGATGTGGTATACTTGGACAGAGGGGTGGAGGTGGACGTGGTATATTTGGACAGAAGGGGGGCGGTGGATGTGGAATACTTGGACAGAGGGGTGGCGGTGAACGTGGTATACTTGGACAGAGGGGTGGCGGTGGACGTGGTATTTTTGGACAGAGTGGTGGCGGTGGACGTGGTATGCTTGGACAGAGGGGTGGCGGTGGACGTGGTATGCTTGGACAGAGGGGTGGCTGTGGACGTGGTATACTTGGACAGAGGGGTGGCTGTGGACGTGGTATACTTGGACAGAGGGGAGGCTGTGGACGTGGTATACTTGGACAGAGGGGTGGCTGTGGACGTGGTATACTTGGACAGAGGGGTGGCTGTGGACGTGGTACACTTGGACAGAGGGGTGGCTGTGGACGTGGTACTCTTGGACAGAGGGATGGCTGTGGACGTGGTATACTTGGACAGAGGGGTGGCGGTGGACGTGGTATACTTGGAAAGAGGGGTGGCGGTGGACGTGGTATACTTGGACAGAGGGGTGGCGGTGGATGTGGTATACTTGGACAGAGGGGTGGCGGTGGACGTGGTATACTTGGGACAGAGGGGTGGCTGTGGATGTGGTATACTTGGACAGAGGGGTGGCGGTGGATGTGGTATACTTGGGCAGAGGGGTGGCGGTGGACGTGGTATACTTGGATAGAGGGGTGGCGGTGGATGTAGTATACTTGGACAGAGGGGTGGCGGTGGACGTGGTTTACTTGGACAGAGGGGTGGCGGTGGACGTGGTTTACTTGGTCAGAGGGGTGGTGGTGGACGTGGTATACTTGGACAGAGGGGTGGCGGTGGATCTGGTATACTTGGACAGAGGGGTGGCTGTGGACGTGGAATACTTGGATTTTGCAAAAGTGTTTGACCCAGTTCCCCACACAGGGTAATGTGTAAGGTAAAGTCTACAGGCTTGGAAAAATCTGTATGTAAATGGTTAGAAAACTGGCTTAAAAATGGTATTCAGAAAGTAGTGGTTAATCATTCATACTCTGAATGGTCTAGGGGTGTCAGTGGTTTACCCCAAGGCTCAGTGTTGGGACCAGGTCCGGATTGGTCATAGGGCAATTTCCTGGTGGGTCAAGGTCGCCGGGCCACATGTACTTAATGTGGGGCAGCCACAAAACGCAAAGCAGATACATGAGCTAAGCTGCCCTTCACCTCAAACCCGCACCGCTCCTTGGTTTCTCTGCGACCGCTCAGTCTGTTTCCTCCTGTATGGTCGTCAGAGCAGGGGGAAGGCGCTTGGGCTGTCTCCTTGCTAGACTGGGCTGTCTCTTTGATGGATAGGGATGTCTCTTTATTGGACTGGGCTGTCTCTTTGCTGGATTGGGATGTCTCTTTCTTTGACTGGGCTGTCTCCTTGCTGGATTGGGCTGTCTGATTGCTGGACTGGGCTGCCTCTTTGCTGAACTGGAATGTGTCTTCGCTGGATAGGGATATCTCTTTGCTAGATTGGGCTGTCTCTTTCCTGGATTGGGCTGTCTCTTTCCTGGATTGGGATTTCTCTTTGATCGACTGGGATGTCTCTTTGCTGGACTGGCCTGTCTCTTTGCTGGATTTGGATGTTTCTTTGCTGGATTGGGATGTCTCTTTGCTGGATTGGGATGTCTCCTTGCTGGATGGGGATGTCTCCTTGCCGGATGGGGATGTCCCTTTGCTGAATTAGACTGTCTCTTTGCTGGACTGGAATGTCTCTTTGCTAGATGGGGATGTCGCTTTGCTGGACTGGGCTGTCTCCTTGCTGGACTGGAATGTCTCTTTTCTGGATAGGGATGTCTCTTTGCTGGACTGGGCTATCTCTTTGCTGGATTAGGATGTCTCTTTGCTTGACTGGGCTATCTCCTTGCTGGACTGGGCTATCTTTTTGCTGGATTTGGCTGTCTCTTTATGGGACTGGGCTGTCTCTTTGCTGTATTGGACTGTTTCTTTGCAGGACTGTGCTGTGTCTGTGCTAGATTGATGGGGATGTCTCTTTGTTAGACTGGGCTGTCTCCATGCTGGACTGGAATGTCTCTTTGCTGGATAGGGATGTCTCATTGCTGGATTGAGCTGTCTCTTTGCTGGATTGAGCTGTCTCTTTGATAGGGATGTATCCTTGCTGGATGGGGATGACTCTTTGCTGGACTGGGCTGTCACTTTGCTGGATTAGAATGTCTCTTTGCTGAATAGGGATGTCTCTTTGCTGGAATGGGGTGTTTCTTTCCTTGATTGGGATGTCTCTTTGCTTGACTGGGCTGTTTCTTTGCTGGATTGGGCTGTCTCTTTGCTGAATTGGGCTGTCTCATTGCGGGACTGGGCTGTCTATGTGCTAGACTGGGATGTCTCATTGCTGGATTGAGCTGTCTCTTTGCTGGACTGGGCTGTCTCTTTGCTGGATTGGGGTGTCTCCTTGCTGGATGGGGATTTCTCTTTACTGGATTGGGCTGTCTGTTTGCTTGACTGGGCTGTCTCTTTGCTGGACTGGAATGTCTCTTTGCTGGATTGGGTTTGTCTCTTTGCTGGATTGGGCTTGCCTCTTTGCTGGACTGGGCTGTTTCTTTGCTGGACTGGGCAGTCTCTTTGCTGCATGGGGCTGTCTCTTTGCTGGACTGGGCTGTCGCTTCCCTGGACTGGAATGTCTCTTTCCTGGATGGGGATGTCTCTTTGCTGGATTGGACTGTCTTTTTGCGGGACTACGGTGTCCCTTTTGTGAAGCACTTTAGGGACAATTTGATTTAATAATTGGTAGAGGGTCCAGGCGCTGGTCATGTTTACAGTGGGGAAAATAATATCTTGATCCCCTGCAGATTTTGTAAGTTTTCCCACTTACAAAGAAATGAAGGGCCTATAATTTTTTATCATTGTTGTATTTTAAATGATAGAGACAGAAAATCAACCAAAAATCCAGAAAAAACACAATACAAATGTTATAAATTGAGTTGCAGTTCAGTGAGTAAAATAAGTATTTGATCCCCTACCAACCAACAATGATTCTGGCTCCCACAGACTAGCTCTGTGCTCATGTGGTACACAGATTAGTCCTGCCAATGTAAGAAGGTGCTCCTAACGACAACTTTCTATGTGTATAAAAGACACCTGTCTACAGAATCTCTTTCTTCCATTAAAAACTTTGCCATCATGGGCAAGACCAAAGAGCTGTCAAAGGACGTCAGGGACAACATTGTAGACCTGCACAAGGCTGGAATGGGCTACAAGACATTCAGCAAGAAGCTTGGTGAGAAGAAGACCACTGTTGAAGTGATTATTCACAAATGGAAGAAATACAATATAACCATCAGTCGCCCTCAGTCTGGAGCTCCATGCAAGGTTTCACCTCAAGGGGTAAGGATGATCATGAGAAAAGTGAGGGATCAGCCCAGAACTACACGGGAGGAATTTTTGAATGATCTCAAGCAAGTTGGGAGCACAGTCACCAAAGAAACAATTGGTAACATAATACACCGCCATGGAATGAAATCTTGCAGCACTTGCAAGGTCCCTCTGCTCAAGATGGAACATATGCTCAAGATGGAACATATACAGGCCTGTCTGAAGTTTGCCAATCTAAATGATTCAGAGAAGGATTGGGAGAAAGTGCTGATGTCAGATGAGACCAAAATTGAGCTCCTTGGCAAAAACTCAACTCTCCATGTTTGGAGGGAGAAAAATGCTGACTATGACCCCAAGAACACCATCTCTACAGTCAAGCACGGAGGTGGAAACATTATGCTTTGGGGCGGTTTCTCTGCTAAAGATCGGCTACAGGCCGACTTTGCCTCATTGAGGGGCCAATGGATGGGGCCATGTATTGTAAAATTTTGGATGAGAACCTTCTTACCTCAAGGTAACAAAGGAGTGGCTCAAGAAGAAGCATATTAAGGTCATGGAGTGGCCTAACCAGTCTCCAGGCCTTAATCCTATAAAAAATCTATGGAGGGAGCTGAAACTTCCAGTAGCCAAGCGACAGCCAAGAAACCTGAAGGATTTAGAGAAGATCCATAAAGAAGAGTGGACCAAAATCCCTCCTGAGATGTGTGCAAACCTGGTAACCAACTACAAGAAACGTCTGACCCCTGAGCCTGCCAACAAGGGTTTCCCCACCAAGTGCTAAGTCATGTTTTACTTGAGGATCAAATACTTATTTTACTCACTGAACTGCAACTCAAGTTATAACATTTGTATCGTGTTTGTTCAGAATTTTTGGTTGATATTCTGTCTCTATCTTTTAAAATACACCTATGATAACATTTACAGACCCTTCATTTCTTTGTAAGTGGGCAAACTTACAAAATCTGCAGGGGATCAAATAATTATTTTCCCCAATGTAGGTAAATGTAATGCTTTTGGCATCACTGACCCAGAACAAGTAGGCAGACCTTTAGTTCAGCCATCACTGGCTGCATGCTTGCTCCAGGTCAGTGAGTCAGAAAACACAGAAGTCAGACAACAAGCGTTTTCAGAAGGAGGGCATCAATAGGAGACTGCTTACCTCTCTCAGTGCCTTTCAGTGTAAATGCTTCTTGTGGTGCCTCCCCCGCATCGCAGTACCGCCGTCCTCATCTTCTCAGGCTCCATGGTCTCTGCTGAGCGTCTTCTCTGATCGATGGCCCCCCTTGGAGTGTCAGAGTAAATTATACCTAATACACTTTTCTTCTTTTACAATATAAATATTTCTCCAGCTCTGCCGCCGCCATCTGGGTAATTCTCTTTACAGTCTGTTAATACGCAGCGCATGTTCGGGCGCATGTGGTGTGAATATCTAATGGACGTGTCCCGGCTTGCGAATGGTAAAAATTCTTTATTTTCGACTTTTGTGAGGAACCAGCTGAGCTCAATCTCCGAGGGGTCAGAGACTTATTACCGGCAGGAGAGAAAAGGAGGACGGTGAAGAAATTCTGCCAGATTGTCTGGCGCACCATGGCGTCGATATACGGAGATGGTTTAAAGAGGAACTCTGGATCTCAGCGCACTGTTCTCAGGGTATGCAAACATGTCAGAACTATTGTAAATACTGTATGGTCCTGGTACTCTACAGTCTATTGGCACTTACTCCGTGGCCCTTGGGGCCCCTGCAGGCAGTAGTCTGTTTTACAAGTCTCATATAATGTGTTTCCACTCTTTAAAGTAGAAATAAAGGCATTATTTTATATAGAGTAAAGAAGGGTTATAACCCCTGTCAGTTATTTTTCCACGTTTCCCATTGGGGAGATTTCCCTTCACTTCCTGTCTCATAATCAAAACAGGAAGTCGGAAGATATCCCTGGTCGTCATCAGGGTTACCAGAACTAGTGTTCCCATTGCAAGAGACCTGCCTGTGTCTACAATTCATTCTTCTCCTTCAATCTCTTCCTTTGTAGCCACCCATTCAGAGTGCAGAGAATGTAAGAGATGACGAGTGATGAGCCTGGGAGAAAGAACATGTCTCTGTAATCTCTTTAGTGTTCCCATTGCAAGAGACCTGCCTGTGTCTACAATTCATTCTTCTCCTTTAAACTCTTCCTTTGTAGCCACCCATTCAGAGTGCGCAGAGTGTAAGAGATGATGAGTGATGAGCCTGATGGGAGAAAGAACATGTCTCTGTAATCCCTTTAGATGAGCATTTTCCTCCCTGTTGGCCACAGACTCTAGCAGTAGAACTGAACGTAACTGTAAACTTTTTTTTTTAAACGATTGTTTACATGGTTGAACATGTTATAGTTACATTCTCTATGCAGAGACAGGAAAGTGGCACCCTTTGCCATTAGGATGGTCATTACTGGGCACATTTGCCACCAGGAAATCAATTTGCATTGCTTCCTGCAGTCTTGGATCAACCACTGATGAAACTCCCCAATGTCACCTACTCTTCCCAGTGGCATTATATGACCTAAAGCTGTACAGGGTGTGTCCAGAAAGCAACAGGAATGATATTTTAAACATTATTTTATTGAAAAATTTTACAATTGAACATTGTCTTCTTTAAAGTATGCACCATATGAGTGTGCACAGCGATTATTCTATTCTTCATAGCATCCCTGGAAGTCTTCAAGTAGGATAGCATTTAGAGCCTGCGTAGTGGCTCTTTGGCCGGTATCCACACTACCAAAATGGTGTCCTTTCAAACCCTTCTTTATCTTTGTGAATATGAAAAAATTATAAGGAGCCAAGTTGGGGCTGTAGGGTGGACGGGGATGCACCGTGTCTCAAGCGACCAAGAACTTCCAGGTAAAATCTTAGATTCACAGTTTGACCAGTAGGTACAGATTCCCTATGGACAATGCCATGTGAATTAAAAAAAAACAATGACCTTTGCTCCTTCAAGCTTTCTTGGGGTGAGGTGACATGGGTGTGTGCCATTCTTAACTTTGTTTCTTCATCTCGGGATTGTAGTCAAACACCCAGAATTATTATCTCGTTATCACTCGACTCAAAAAATCACTCTTGTTCCAAATGGGCCAATAGGTCTTGTCAAACGAGTTGACGGTGTTCCTTCCGATCAGGTGACAAGTTCTTTGGAACAAGTTTTGCACACTCTTTTCTCATGTTCAAATCCTGGGTCATGATTTCATGAACAAATGACTTGGTAATTCCCGTTTCCTCTGCAATCATTCTGATAGTGAGCCATCGGTCACGGTTGAGAACAGAGCTCGCTGCATCCACATTTCTGTTTTTGATGAAGAGAGACATCCTGATCAATGTTCGTCTTCAACACTTCCTAGATTGTAAGCTCCCAGGATCAGGTTCCTCAAATCCCTCTTGTATTGAACTGTATTGTTGCTGTATTGTCTCCCATTATATTGTAAAGCGCTGAGCAAACTGTTGGCGTGATATAAATCCTGTATAATAATAATAACACCTTCTTGTTCATCCTTGAAGGCCTTGTGCCATCGGTACACTTGTACAGATGATAGCTTATCTTCTCTATAAGGTTTCCTTACCATTTGCACTTTTACCCAATTTTTCCCAAAAAATTTTCTCGTAACGCTGTTGCAAACTTGCTTTCATGTTACCTAATACAAGGTACTTGAAAAAGGTGTCACAAAAAATAATGTATCAGCCAGGGGTAGACTGACAACTCATGGGGCCCCCGGGCAATAGGGGATCATGGGGCCCCTGTGTTCTTGCCCAAACTCAAAAAAGCCTATGAAAAAGGTACCAGGGGCATCTCATGGGGCCCTGTACTGACCCCGGGCCCTTGGGCAGTGCCCGAGTTTCCAAATGGTCAGTCCGCCCCTGGTGTCGGCTCTGACAGGGCTGCAATGCAACTGATCAATGTTCTAACGTATACCTGGCACCCCACCCCAAGTGACC
>NW_028318283.1:217500-345000 GCF_062004578.1 Staurois parvus
CCTCATCACCACCAGATGGATCCTCCTGGATACTCCCATGGGGAGGCTCTAGAGCCCTGTGTCAGGGGTGTGTTGCTTGGGCCCTGATAAGAAGATATAAAGTCACCAATAGACATGAGTATGGGTTCAGTCAGAAGTCGAAAGGAAGCTATCAAGGTCAGACCAATCAGACACCCAAGAAAAAGGGGTTAGGTGCTTGTAACATCATTGATATGGCCACAGGGACATTGATCTAAATGGCTATGTGGCCATATTAAGTCAATGATGTGCAGATTGGCAAAGCACTAATTGGCCAAACAGCTTCTGTCTGGATTCGGCCGAACCCAAGCTCATCCCTAGTCACCAACACTCCACATAAATACATTTCACACATTTATTGTGAAGACATTGTCTCCTAACTCAAAAGAAACCAACTTTTCAGGGTCTTACAGGGACCTTTCCTCCAGGCAACTTATTCATTAAGTCACCTTACAAGACCCCAAAATGGGGATGTTGTCTTTACAATCAATATGTAAAAGTCATGTATTTTGAGCTGCTGTGTTCTAGCTGAAGCTGTGTAAAGTTCCTGGAAGTTCCTGAGCTCCACCCAGCAACTGCTAGCCAATGAGTTGTAGGAGTCCCTGAAAGTTTGGGTATTCTACTACCTCCAGCTCTGTCCCACCTTATATCAAGTTGAAACTGCATTCAAGTTTGGACATGCATTTTTTCAGCTTTAGCAAGTGTAAGTGTGATAAACACTTAGGGTAGGGTATCCCCTTAAGGCCCTGTTAGGAAACACTTGGTTGTAAGGGAGCACAAAGTCTATGGTTGCAGGCCTAGTCCATCAGAGGTTGTGTGTCCTGAATCTAAAGACACATTCGGGCCAAAAGGCACGTGGTCTAGACAGAGACCATCACAACTGCCAGGCTGGCCAACTTACTTTTTCCAAGAAACCACCAGTTTCCTGACCCAGGTGTTCTCTGACTTTGCTCCCTAGGTATAGGATACCCTCTGATCTACTGCAACAAGACTCAATCCACATCTATTTTTAACTCCTCTTTACTGCTTGAAAGTTATAAAACATTCTAATTTTGGCATGGTTCCATTTTTTGTGGGTGAACAAAAGATTAAACCATCTTTTGTGGGTGAACAGGGTCAGTTTTTGTACCCACTAGCAGGGAATTCTTCTGGAATGATCTGCCAAATGTCTTGATGGGGCACACTCATGGAAGGAACAGGTGGCTTCTCCTGAAAGGGATCTGTGCTCCGACCCTCACTCTTCCAAGAGGGCTAAAACTGAAAAACATCCTCTCCTGCCTCTTCTGTCAAGGTCCTACCTTTTCCCAGAGGTTATGTTTAGAGATGAGCGAAGAAATGAAAAATTCGATTCGACTGATTCGGCGAATTCGTGGACAATATTCGATTCGAGTCGAATAAATTCGCTGTGAATTTAACTTAAAAAAGGGTGTTTCTAGGCTTCAGAGAGACTTAATATTAGTGCAGAACACTGTACCTTTAATTTAAATGCCCTTGGAGTCTGCTGGGGAAGAGAAATAATACTGTCAGTCAGTATGACATGCAGATGAGTGCCGTCGATCTTAGAATCACCGCACACTTCACTCATTTGGGCAGTCACGGGGCCAAAACCAGAGTGTGGAGCCACAGTGTGGCGGTGGAGGCAGCAGCAATGGGAGGCCATACAGCACCCTATGACAAAAATGGAAACCACCAGCAGTGTGAGGAGACCTGAAAGTGGCACATGGCAGAGTGTGGCGATAGAGACAGCAGCAATGGGAGGCCGTACAGGGACCCATGACACACTCTGGACCTGGCAGCAGCATGAGGAGGCGGTACAGGGGCCCATGACAGATTACGGGCCTGGCAGCAGCATGAGGAGTCGGTACAGGGGCCCATGGCAGATTACGGGCCTGGCAGCAGCAATGGGAGGCCGTACAGGGACCCATGACACACTCTGGACCTGGCAGCAGCATGGGGAGGCGGTACAGGGGCCCATGACAGATTACGGGCCTGGCAGCAGCATGAGGAGTCGGTACGGGGGCCCATGACACACTCTGGACCTGGCAGCAGCATGAGGAGGCGGTACAGGGGCGCATGACAGATTACGAGCCTGGCAGCAGCAACTTGGACAGGAGGACGTTCAGCTTCTGCACCGTCGGGTGCGTGCTCGCAAACTGTTGTCTCTTGGAAACGGATTCCAAGAAAGACTGCTGACGGAATCCGTGAAGATGAGTAGCAGGAGAAGGAGCATCTGAACGAGCGGAATATGCCAACAAGCGACAACAGGGGCCCATGACAGATTACGGGCCTGGCAGCAGCATGAGGAGTCGGTACGGGGGCCCATGGCAGATTACGGGCCTGGCAGCAGCTATGGGAGGCCCGTAATCTGCCAGCACCCTATGACAAAAAATGGAACCCACCAGCAGTGTGAGGAGACCTGAAAGTGGCACATGGCAGAGTGTGGCGATGGAGACAGCAGCAATGGGAGGCCGTACAGGGACCCATGAGAGACTCTGGACCTGGCAGCAGCATGAGGAGGCGGTATAGGGGCCCATGGCAGATTAGGGGCCTGGCAGCAGCTATGGGAGGCCCGTAATCTGCCAGCACCCTATGACAAAAAATGGAACACACCAGCAGTGTGAGGAGACCTGAAAGTGGCACATGGCAGAGTGTGGCGATGGAGGCAGCAGCAATGGGAGGCCGTACAGGGACCCATGAGAGACTCTGGACTTGGCAGCAGCATGAGGAGGCGGTATAGGGGCCCATGGCAGATTAGGGGCCTGGCAGCAGCTATGGGAGGCCCGTAATCTGCCAGCACCCTATGACAAAAAATGGAACACACCAGCAGTGTGAGGAGACCTGAAAGTGGCACATGTTTGGGGCATGATTCATGGCGGATTTAGTCAGTTGTGTCAGGAACTGGTGGTTTGAAATCCAGACTAATCCACGCCTGATTCATTTTCACAAACGTGAGTCTCTCCACACTTTGGGTGGACAGTCGTGTCCTCCGCGGAGTTGCAATACCTCCTGCCGCACTAAACACGCGCTCCGATGCCACGCTACTGGCCGGGCATGACAGCCTTTCAAGGGCAAATTCAGCTAGTTGGGGCCAAAGGTCAAGTTTCGTTGCCCAGTAGTCAAGGGGATTGTCTACCTCGGTTGGCAGGGTGCTGTCCAAGTAGGCCTAAGCCTGTTGTTTGAGGTCCTGCTCCAGGTCCACCTGATGCTGCTGCTGCTGCTGCGGCTGGTTAGTAGTTTCCTCACTGCGCTGGTGAAGAAAGCTACTCATCATCGACTGCAGACTGAGGCAGCCGCTGCTGGTGGAGCTGCCACTGCTCCTACCACCCCACCCCTCCCCTGCTGCCATGGCAGCGGAACACGAGCGCACAGGGCCCACAGTGTCTGAGGATGGACGTTGGCGCAGACAGGCAGAGACCAGCTGACTACATAGGTGTTTTTTATAGTACGTTATTTTGGCCTCCCTCTCAGCAGGTGTGAAAAAGGCCACCATTTTTGAACGGTAGCGAGGGTCCAACAAGGTGGACAGCCAAAAGTCATCCCTCTGTCTGATGGTTATTATTCGGCTGTCGCTACGCAAGCAACCGAGCATGCTATGGGCCATTTGTGCCAAGGAATGCGAGGGACTCCCTGCCTCCATCTCCACAGCATACTGCCACGGTGCGTCTAGGTCCTCTGTCTCCTCTTCCTCCTCCTCTACCAGATGCTCCTGCTCCTCCACTCCTGTCCGCTGAGTGGAAAAACCACCCATTTCACTCAATAATTCCTGAGCACCAATGTCCTCCTCTACCTCCTCCTCTTCTTCCAGTCCTGCCCCCACAGGGGCCATGTGGCGTTGAGATCTGTGCGCCACGTCTACCGCACCCTGACCAGCCATTGTTAACAGCATTTGTTCCAGGACGTGCAACAGAGGAATGACGTCGTTCATCCCATAGTCCTGCCGACTCACGAATAGCGTGGCCTCCTCAAAGGGCCTGAGCAAGCGCAGGTGTCACGCATGAGCTGCCAATGGCTGACATCTAAGTTACACAGGGAGTACCTTTATCTGCTTTTAACATCAGGAAATCTGTGATGGCCTTTTGCTGTTCGTAAAGGCGGTCTAACATATGTAGGGTTGAATTCCACGTTGTTGCAACGTCACAGCATGAGGAGTCGGTATAGGGGCCCATGGCAGATTAGGGGCCTGGCAGCAGTTATGGGAGGCCCATAATCTGCCAGCACCCTATGACAAAAAATGGAACACACCAGCAGTGTGAGGAGACCTGAAAGTGGCACATGGCAGAGTGTGGCGATGGAGACAGCAGCAATGGGAGGCCGTACAGGGACCCATGAGAGACTCTGGACCTGGCAGCAGCATGAGGAGGCGGTATATAGGGCCTACGGCAGATTAGGGGCCTGGCAGCAGCTATAGGAGGCCCGTAATCTGCCAGCACCCTATGTCAAAAAATTCAACACACCAGCAGTGTGTGAGGAGACCTGAAAGTGGCACATGGCAGAGTGTGGCGATGGAGACAGCAGCAATGGGAGGCCGTACAGGGACCCATGACAGACTCTGGACTTGGCAGCAGCATGAGGAGGCGGTATATAGGGGCTTATGGCAGATTAGGGGCCTGGCAGCAGCTATAGGAGGCCCGTAATCTGCCAGCACCCTATGTCAAAAAATTCAACACACCAGCAGTGTGAGGAGACCTGAAAGTGGCACATGGCAGCAGAGTGTGGCGATGGAGACAGCAGCAATGGGAGGCCGTACAGGGACCCATGACAGACTCTGAACTTGGCAGCAGCATGAGGAGGCGGTATATAGGGGCCCATGGCAGATTAGGGGCCTGGCAGCAGCGATAGGAGGCCCGTAATCTGCCAGCACCCTATGTCAAAAAATTCAACACACCAGCAGTGTGTGAGGAGAAATGAAAGTGGCACATGGCAGAGTGTGGCGATGGAGACAGCAGCAATGGGAGGCCGTACAGGGACCCATGACAGACTCTGGACTTGGCAGCAGCATGAGGAGGCGGTATATAGGGGCCCATGGCAGATTAGGGGCCTGGCAGCAGCTATAGGAGGCCCGTAATCTGCCAGCACCCTATGTCAAAAAATTCAACACACCAGCAGTGTGTGAGGAGAAATGAAAGTGGCACATGGCAGAGTGTGGCGATGGAGACAGCAGCAATGGGAGGCCGTACAGGGACCCATGACAGACTCTGGACTTGGCAGCAGCATGAGGAGGCGGTATATAGGGGCCCATGGCAGATTAGGGGCCTGGCAGCAGCTATAGGAGGCCCGTAATCTGCCAGCACCCTATGTCAAAAAATTCAACACACCAGCAGTGTGAGGAGACCTGAAAGTGGCACATGGCAGAGTGTGGCGATGGAGACAGCAGCAATGGGAGGCCGTACAGGGACCCATGACAGACTCTGAACTTGGCAGCAGCATGAGGAGGCGGTATATAGGGGCCCATGGCAGATTAGGGGCCTGGCAGCAGCTATGGGAGGCCCGTAATCTGCCAGCACCCTATGTCAAAAAATTCTACACACCAGCAGTGTGTGAGGAGACCTGAAAGTGGCACATGGCAGAGTGTGGCGATGGAGACAGCAGCAATGGGAGGCCGTACAGGGACCCATGACAGACTCTGGACTTGGCAGCAGCATGAGGAGGCGGTATATAGGGGCCCATGGCAGATTAGGTGCCTGGCAGCAGCTATGGGAGGCCCGTAATCTGCCTGCACCCTATGTCAAAAAATTTAACACACCAGCAGTGTGAAGAGACCTGAAAGTGGCACATGGCAGAGTGTGGCGATGGAGACAGCAGCAATGGGAGGCCGTACAGGGACCATGACAGACTCTGGACTTGGCAGCAGCATGAGGAGGCGGTATATAGGGGCCCATGGCAGATTAGGGGCCTGGCAGCAGCTATGTGAGGCCCGTAATCTGCCTGCACCCTATGTCAAAAAATTTAACACACCAGCAGTGTGAAGAGACCTGAAAGTGGCACATGGCAGCAGAGTGTGGCGATGGAGACAGCAGCAATGGGAGGCCGTACAGGGACCCATGAGAGACTCTGGACTTGGCAGCAGCATGAGGAGGCGGTATATAGGGGCCCATGGCAGATTAGGGGCCTGGCAGCAGCTATGTGAGGCCCGTAATCTGCCTGCACCCTATGTCAAAAAATTTAACACACCAGCAGTGTGAAGAGACCTGAAAGTGGCACATGGCAGCAGACTGTGGCGATGGAGACAGCAGCAATGGGAGGCCGTACAGGGACCATGACAGACTCTGGACTTGGCAGCAGCATGAGGAGGCGGTATATAGGGGCCCATGGCAGATTAGGGGCCTGCCAGCAGCTATGTGAGGCCCGTAATCTGCCTGCACCCTATGTCAAAAAATTTAACACACCAGCAGTGTGAAGAGACCTGAAAGTGGCACATGGCAGCAGAGTGTGGCGATGGAGACAGCAGCAATGGGAGGCCGTACAGGGACCCATGACAGACTCTGGACTTGGCAGCAGCATGAGGAGGCGGTATATAGGGGCCCATGGCAGATTAGGGGCCTGGCAGCAGCTATAGGAGGCCCGTAATCTGCCAGCACCCTATGTCAAAAAATTCAACACACCAGCAGTGTGAGGAGACCTGAAAGTGGCACATGGCAGAGTGTGGCGATGGAGACAGCAGCAATGGGAGGCCGTACAGGGACCCATGACAGACTCTGAACTTGGCAGCAGCATGAGGAGGCGGTATATAGGGGCCCATGGCAGATTAGGGGCCTGGCAGCAGCTATGTGAGGCCCGTAATCTGCCTGCACCCTATGTCAAAAAATTTAACACACCAGCAGTGTGAAGAGACCTGAAAGTGGCACATGGCAGCAGACTGTGGCGATGGAGACAGCAGCAATGGGAGGCCGTACAGGGACCATGACAGACTCTGGACTTGGCAGCAGCATGAGGAGGCGGTATATAGGGGCCCATGGCAGATTAGGGGCCTGGCAGCAGCTATGTGAGGCCCGTAATCTGCCTGCACCCTATGTCAAAAAATTTAACACACCAGCAGTGTGAAGAGACCTGAAAGTGGCACATGGCAGCAGAGTGTGGCGATGGAGACAGCAGCAATGGGAGGCCGTACAGGGACCCATGAGAGACTCTAGACTTGGCAGCAGCATGAGGAGGCGGTATATAGGGGCCCATGGCAGATTAGGGGCCTGGCAGCAGCTATGTGAGGCCCGTAATCTGCCTGCACCCTATGTCAAAAAATTAAACACACCAGCAGTGTGAAGAGACCTGAAAGTGGCACATGGCAGCAGACTGTGGCGATGGAGACAGCAGCAATGGGAGGCCGTACAGGGACCATGACAGACTCTGGACTTGGCAGCAGCATGAGGAGGCGGTATATAGGGGCCCATGGCAGATTAGGGGCCTGGCAGCAGCTATGTGAGGCCCGTAATCTGCCTGCACCCTATGTCAAAAAATTTAACACACCAGCAGTGTGAAGAGACCTGAAAGTGGCACATGGCAGCAGAGTGTGGCGATGGAGACAGCAGCAATGGGAGGCCGTACAGGGACCCATGAGAGACTCTAGACTTGGCAGCAGCATGAGGAGGCGGTATATAGGGGCCCATGGCAGATTAGGGGCCTGGCAGCAGCTATGTGAGGCCCGTAATCTGCCTGCACCCTATGTCAAAAAATTAAACACACCAGCAGTGTGAAGAGACCTGAAAGTGGCACATGGCAGCAGAGTGTGGCGATGGAGACAGCAGCAATGGGAGGCCGTACAGGGACCCATGAGAGACTCTAGACTTGGCAGCAGCATGAGGAGGCGGTATATAGGGGCCCATGGCAGATTAGGGGCCTGGCAGCAGCTATGTGAGGCCCGTAATCTGCCTGCACCCTATGTCAAAAAATTAAACACACCAGCAGTGTGAAGAGACCTGAAAGTGGCACATGGCAGCAGAGTGTGGCGATGGAGACAGCAGCAATGGGAGGCCGTACAGGGACCCATGACAGACTCTGAACTTGGCAGCAGCATGAGGAGGCGGTATATAGGGGCCCATGGCAGATTAGGGGCCTGGCAGCAGCTATAGGAGGCCCGTAATCTGCCAGCACCCTATGTCAAAAAATTCAACACACCAGCAGTGTGTGAGGAGAAATGAAAGTGGCACATGGCAGCAGAGTGTGGCGATGGAGACAGCAGCAATGGGAGGCCGTACAGGGACCCATGACAGACTCTGAACTTGGCAGCAGCATGAGGAGGCGGTATATAGGGGCCCATGGCAGATTAGGGGCCTGGCAGCAGCGATAGGAGGCCCGTAATCTGCCAGCACCCTATGTCAAAAAATTCAACACACCAGCAGTGTGTGAGGAGAAATGAAAGTGGCACATGGCAGAGTGTGGCGATGGAGACAGCAGCAATGGGAGGCCGTACAGGGACCCATGACAGACTCTGGACTTGGCAGCAGCATGAGGAGGCGGTATATAGGGGCCCATGGCAGATTAGGGGCCTGGCAGCAGCTATAGGAGGCCCGTAATCTGCCAGCACCCTATGTCAAAAAATTCAACACACCAGCAGTGTGTGAGGAGAAATGAAAGTGGCACATGGCAGAGTGTGGCGATGGAGACAGCAGCAATGGGAGGCCGTACAGGGACCCATGACAGACTCTGGACTTGGCAGCAGCATGAGGAGGCGGTATATAGGGGCCCATGGCAGATTAGGGGCCTGGCAGCAGCTATAGGAGGCCCGTAATCTGCCAGCACCCTATGTCAAAAAATTCAACACACCAGCAGTGTGAGGAGACCTGAAAGTGGCACATGGCAGAGTGTGGCGATGGAGACAGCAGCAATGGGAGGCCGTACAGGGACCCATGACAGACTCTGAACTTGGCAGCAGCATGAGGAGGCGGTATATAGGGGCCCATGGCAGATTAGGGGCCTGGCAGCAGCTATGGGAGGCCCGTAATCTGCCAGCACCCTATGTCAAAAAATTCTACACACCAGCAGTGTGTGAGGAGACCTGAAAGTGGCACATGGCAGAGTGTGGCGATGGAGACAGCAGCAATGGGAGGCCGTACAGGGACCCATGACAGACTCTGGACTTGGCAGCAGCATAAGGAGGCGGTATATAGGGGCCCATGGCAGATTAGGGGCCTGGCAGCAGCTATGGGAGGCCCGTAATCTGCCTGCACCCTATGTCAAAAAATTTAACACACCAGCAGTGTGAAGAGACCTGAAAGTGGCACATGGCAGAGTGTGGCGATGGAGACAGCAGCAATGGGAGGCCGTACAGGGACCATGACAGACTCTGGACTTGGCAGCAGCATGAGGAGGCGGTATATAGGGGCCCATGGCAGATTAGGGGCCTGGCAGCAGCTATGTGAGGCCCGTAATCTGCCTGCACCCTATGTCAAAAAATTTAACACACCAGCAGTGTGAAGAGACCTGAAAGTGGCACATGGCAGCAGAGTGTGGCGATGGAGACAGCAGCAATGGGAGGCCGTACAGGGACCCATGAGAGACTCTGGACTTGGCAGCAGCATGAGGAGGCGGTATATAGGGGCCCATGGCAGATTAGGGGCCTGGCAGCAGCTATGTGAGGCCCGTAATCTGCCTGCACCCTATGTCAAAAAATTTAACACACCAGCAGTGTGAAGAGACCTGAAAGTGGCACATGGCAGCAGAGTGTGGCGATGGAGACAGCAGCAATGGGAGGCCGTACAGGGACCATGACAGACTCTGGACTTGGCAGCAGCATGAGGAGGCGGTATATAGGGGCCCATGGCAGATTAGGGGCCTGGCAGCAGCTATGTGAGGCCCGTAATCTGCCTGCACCCTATGTCAAAAAATTAAACACACCAGCAGTGTGAAGAGACCTGAAAGTGGCACATGGCAGCAGAGTGTGGCGATGGAGACAGCAGCAATGGGAGGCCGTACAGGGACCATGACAGACTCTGGACTTGGCAGCAGCATGAGGAGGCGGTATATAGGGGCCCATGGCAGATTAGGGGCCTGCCAGCAGCTATGTGAGGCCCGTAATCTGCCTGCACCCTATGTCAAAAAATTTAACACACCAGCAGTGTGAAGAGACCTGAAAGTGGCACATGGCAGCAGAGTGTGGCGATGGAGACAGCAGCAATGGGAGGCCGTACAGGGACCCATGAGAGACTCTAGACTTGGCAGCAGCATGAGGAGGCGGTATATAGGGGCCCATGGCAGATTAGGGGCCTGGCAGCAGCTATGTGAGGCCCGTAATCTGCCTGCACCCTATGTCAAAAAATTTAACACACCAGCAGTGTGAAGAGACCTGAAAGTGGCACATGGCAGCAGAGTGTGGCGATGGAGACAGCAGCAATGGGAGGCCTTACAGGGACCCATGAGAGACTCTAGACTTGGCAGCAGCATGAGGAGGCGGTATATAGGGGCCCATGGCAGATTAGGGGCCTGGCAGCAGCTATGTGAGGCCCGTAATCTGCCTGCACCCTATGTCAAAAAATTTAACACACCAGCAGTGTGTGAGGAGACCTGAAAGTGGCACATGGCAGAGTGTGGCGATGGAGACAGCAGCAATGGGAGGCCGTACAGGGACCCATGAGAGACTCTGGCACTGGCAGCAGCATGAGGAGGCGGTATATAGGGGCCTATGGCAGATTAGGGGCCTGGCAGCAGCTATGGGAGGCCCGTAATCTGCCAGCACCCTATGTCAAAAAACTGAACACACCAGCAGTGTGAGGAGACCTGAAAGTGGCACATGGCAGAGTGTGGCGATGGAGACAGCAGCAATGGGAGGCCGTACAGGGACCCATGACAGACTCTGGACCTGGCAGCAGCATGAGGAGGCGGTATATAGGGGCCTATGGCAGATTAGGGGCCCGTAATCTGCCAGCACCCTATGTCAAAAAACTGAACACACCAGTAGTGTGTGAGGAGACCTGAAAGTGGCACATGGCAGAGTGTGGCGATGGAGACAGCAGCAATGGGAGGCCGTACAGGGACCCATGAGAGACTCTGGACCTGGCAGCAGCATGAGGAGGCGGTATATAGGGGCCTATGGCAGATTAGGGGCCTGGCAGCAGCTATGGGAGGCCCGTAATCTGCCAGCACCCTATGTCAAAAAACTGAACACACCAGCAGTGTGTGAGGAGACCTGAAAGTGGCACATGGCAGAGTGTGGCGATGGAGACAGCAGCAATGGGAGGCCGTACAGGGACCCATGAGAGACTCTGGCACTGGCAGCAGCATGAGGAGGCGGTATATAGGGGCCTATGGCAGATTAGGGGCCTGGCAGCAGCTATGGGAGGCCCGTAATCTGCCAGCACCCTATGTCAAAAAATTCAACACACCAGCAGTGTGAGGAGACCTGAAAGTGGCACATGGCAGAGTGTGGCGATGGAGACAGCAGCAATGGGAGGCCGTACAGGGACCCATGACAGACTCTGGACCTGGCAGCAGCATGAGGAGGCGGTATATAGGGGCCTATGGCAGATTAGGGGCCCGTAATCTGCCAGCACCCTATGTCAAAAAACTGAACACACCAGTAGTGTGTGAGGAGACCTGAAAGTGGCACATGGCAGAGTGTGGCGATGGAGACAGCAGCAATGGGAGGCCGTACAGGGACCCATGAGAGACTCTGGACCTGGCAGCAGCATGAGGAGGCGGTATATAGGGGCCTATGGCAGATTAGGGGCCTGGCAGCAGCTATGGGAGGCCCGTAATCTGCCAGCACCCTATGTCAAAAAACTGAACACACCAGCAGTGTGTGAGGAGACCTGAAAGTGGCACATGGCAGAGTGTGGCGATGGAGACAGCAGCAATGGGAGGCCGTACAGGGACCCATGAGAGACTCTGGACCTGGCAGCAGCATGAGGAGGCGGTATATAGGGGCCTATGGCAGATTAGGGGCCTGGCAGCAGCTATAGGAGGCCCATAATCTGCCAGCACCCTATGTCAAAAAATTCAACACACCAGCAGTGTGAGGAGACCTGAAAGTGGCACATGGCATGAGACACTGTGGACCTGGCAGCAGCATGAGGAGGCGGTATATAGGGGCCCATGGCAGATTAGGGGCCTGGCAGCAGCTATGGGAGGCCCGTAATCTGCCAGCACCCTATGTCAAAAAACTGAACACACCAGCAGTGTGTGAGGAGACCTGAAAGTGGCACATGGCAGAGTGTGGCGATGGAGACAGCAGCAATGGGAGGTCTCCCATTGTCCCAACATGGCCCAAATAGTCCCAACATGGGCCCCCTGGCCACGCTTGACTTTCTGGCCACATAGTCGACATACGGCTACGTTTACTTCCTCGGGCGGCTTGACGAAATATTGCCACACCGCCGAGTAGGAAACTTTGCCCCCGATACTCCTCACTGGCTGACTGCTGCTTCCTCCGTGCACACCGGCACCACTACTGGCCGTGGTGGTAGGCTGCAGTGGAGCTGGTGCTCTACTCCGTGGCCGTTTGGCTCCACTGACACTGCTTCCACTGACACTGCTGCGACCCTGCTGCTGTCTCCTGGGCAACCCACCGACTGTTTCGCTCACTGCCAAGCTGCCACCCTCTTCTCCTGATGATGCGGAAGAAATTGCCTGATGACGACGAGGCTGCCAAGTGCGATCAACCTCCTCATCATCAAGTAGGGTCTCCGCCTCACTACTAGCCCCCTCGGCTGCGTCTGGGTCAGGAGACAGACCTGTCTCCAGACCGGCTACCGGGCCACTCTCCTCGCCACTACTTCTTCGCCTAGCTGCTGAAAAGGCGGATGTCTCCCCCCGTTCCTGACCGCCCTCTGTTAGCTCTTCCTCACTGTACAGTGGGGCTGAGCCCACAGCATGCGATACTTCGCTTGGTGAGGGAACACCAAAGGACAGGGGCAGGTAGAGGACACGTGATTTCAGTGGGCTAGGTCCCGGGCCATGCCAACTAACGTTTGTGTCTGACGTACCCACCGACCGTTGGCTGTAGGTGTCAGAGGTGACCTGGAAAGAGGAAGACGACCGAGCCAACCAATCGATAACGGCAGGGTTGTCGGTGGAGACACGACCGCTGGATGACACCGGGAGCACTGGCCTCTGGCTGCGAATAGTGCTGCCTCGACCCCTTCCTCTGCTGCCACGTCTGCTCGCTCCTAAAACATTGCCTCCTCTGCCACTCCTCTGCATGTTGTCTGACATACTATTTAATTCAACGATTATGTGTCCCTGAGTAACAATTCTGTGTCCCTGAGTAACAATTCTGTGTCTGTGCGAGTAACAATTCTGTGGCCCTAAGTAACAGTTCTGTGGCCCTCAGTAACAATTCTGTGTCTGTCCCTGAGTAACAATTCTGTGGCCCTAACTAAAGTTTCTGTGGCCCTAAGTAACAATTCTCTGGCACTCAGTAACAATTCTGTCTGTCCCTGAGTAACAATTCTGTGGCCCTAATAACGTTTCTGTGGCCCTAAGTAACAATTATCTGGCACTCAGTAACAATTCTGTCTGTCCCTGAGTAACAATTCTCTGGCACTCAGTAACAATTCTGTCTGTCCCTGAGTAACAATTCTCTGGCACTCAGTAACAATTCTGTCTGTCCCTGAGTATGAATTCTGTGGCCCTGAGTAACAATTCTGTGTCTGCGCGAGTAACAATTCTGTGTCTGTGCAAGTAACAATTTTGTGTCTGTGCGAGTAACAATTCTCTGGCACTCAGTAACAATTCTGTCTGTCCCTGAGTAACAATTCTCTGGCACTCAGTAACAATTCTGTCTGTCCCTGAGTAACAATTCTCTGGCACTCAGTAACAATTCTGTCTGTCCCTGAGTAACAATTCTCTGGCACTCAGTAACAATTCTGTCTGTCCCTGAGTAACAATTCTCTGGCACTCAGTAACAATTCTGTCTGTCCCTGAGTAACAATTCTCTGGCACTCAGTAACAATTCTGTCTGTCCCTGAGTAACAATTCTCTGGCACTCAGTAACAATTCTGTCTATCCCTGAGTATGAATTCTGTGGCCCTGAGTAACAATTCTGTGTCTGTGCGAGTAACAATTCTGTGTCTGTGCAAGTAACAATTTTGTGTCTGTGCGAGTAACAATTCTCTGGCACTCAGTAACAATTCTGTCTGTCCCTGAGTAACAATTCTCTGGCACTCAGTAACAATTCTGTCTGTCCCTGAGTAACAATTCTCTGGCACTCAGTAACAATTCTGTCTGTCCCTGAGTATGAATTCTGTGGCCCTGAGTAACAATTCTGTGTCTGTGCGAGTAACAATTCTGTGTCTGTGCAAGTAACAATTTTGTGTCTGTGCGAGTAACAATTCTCTGGCACTCAGTAACAATTCTGTCTGTCCCTGAGTAACAATTCTCTGGCACTCAGTAACAATTCTGTCTGTCCCTGAGTAACAATTCTCTGGCACTCAGTAACAATTCTGTCTGTCCCTGAGTATGAATTCTGTGGCCCTGAGTAACAATTCTGTGTCTGTGCGAGTAACAATTCTGTGTCTGTGCAAGTAACAATTTTGTGTCTGTGCGAGTAACAATTCTCTGGCACTCAGTAACAATTCTGTCTGTCCCTGAGTAACAATTCTCTGGCACTCAGTAACAATTCTGTCTGTCCCTGAGTAACAATTCTCTGGCACTCAGTAACAATTCTGTCTGTCCCTGAGTATGAATTCTGTGGCCCTGAGTAACAATTCTGTGTCTGTGCGAGTAACAATTCTGTGTCTGTGCAAGTAACAATTTTGTGTCTGTGCGAGTAACAATTCTCTGGCACTCAGTAACAATTCTGTCTGTCCCTGAGTAACAATTCTCTGGCACTCAGTAACAATTCTGTCTGTCCCTGAGTAACAATTCTCTGGCACTCAGTAACAATTCTGTCTGTCCCTGAGTAACAATTCTCTGGCACTCAGTAACAATTCTGTCTGTCCCTGAGTAACAATTCTCTGGCGCTCAGTAACAATTCTGTCTGTCCCTGAGTATGAATTCTGTGGCCCTGAGTAACAATTCTGTGTCTGTGCGAGTAACAATTCTGTGTCTGTGCAAGTAACAATTTTGTGTCTGTGCGAGTAACAATTCTCTGGCACTCAGTAACAATTCTGTCTGTCCCTGAGTAACAATTCTCTGGCACTCAGTAACAATTCTGTCTGTCCCTGAGTAACAATTCTCTGGCACTCAGTAACAATTCTGTCTGTCCCTGAGTATGAATTCTGTGGCCCTGAGTAACAATTCTGTGTCTGCGCGAGTAACAATTCTGTGTCTGTGCAAGTAACAATTTTGTGTCTGTGCGAGTAACAATTCTCTGGCACTCAGTAACAATTCTGTCTGTCCCTGAGTAACAATTCTCTGGCACTCAGTAACAATTCTGTCTGTCCCTGAGTAACAATTCTCTGGCACTCAGTAACAATTCTGTCTGTCCCTGAGTAACAATTCTCTGGCACTCAGTAACAATTCTGTCTGTCCCTGAGTAACAATTCTCTGGCACTCAGTAACAATTCTGTCTGTCCCTGAGTAACAATTCTCTGGCACTCAGTAACAATTCTGTCTGTCCCTGAGTAACAATTCTCTGGCACTCAGTAACAATTCTGTCTGTCCCTGAGTAACAATTCTCTGGCACTCAGTAACAATTCTGTCTGTCCCTGAGTAACAATTCTGTCTGTCCCTGAGAATGAATTCTGTGGCCCTGAGTAAGAATTCTCTGGCACTCAGTAACAATTCTGTCTGTCCCTGAGTAACAATTCTCTGGCACTCAGTAACAATTCTGTCTGTCCCTGAGTAAAAATTCTGTGGCCCTAATAACGTTTCTGTGGCCCTAAGTAACAATTCTCTGGCACTGAGTAACAATTCTGTCTGTCCCTGAGTATGAATTCTGTGGCCCTAACTAGCGTTTCTTTGTCCCTAAATAACGATTCTGTGGCCCTCATTAACAAGTCTGTGTCCCTGAGTAATGGTTCTCTGTCCCTAAGTAACTTCTCTCTGTCCCCAATTCTCGTTTCTGTGGCCCTAACTCTGTCCCTGTCCCTAGTACAGAGCGGTCTGCCTCTGTTCAATGACTGCAGGCAAATGAAGATTTCCAAAATGGCCGCTATATATACCTCGACCATTACACAGTGCTGGCTGGCTGGCTGCTGATTGGCTGATGCGATCACATGTCGTTGAGGAATGCATTATGGGGCAGCGCGCCTTGTCTGCGCGCCTTCCCCGACATCCCCGCTCCGTCGCCGCACATGTCAGCCGCCATTTTCGGAAAAATTTCGATTCGCGCGTCCGAATTAGGCTGTTTTTCGGATTCGGCACGAATCGAAATTTTTCCGATATTCGACTCGAATTCCACTTCGGATACTTCGATTCGCTCATCTCTAGTTATGTTACTCCATGTGCTGGCATCCATCTTGGATTTCTGCTGTGCATGGTAGGAATCTTTTATGCCTTCAGGTCTCTGAGGTCCATCCCCCAGAGGGGTGTGGCTGATTACATATAAGCCTGTGGCCCGCACATGCTCTTTGCACTTGTGTCTTGTGTCTTGGTGTTGCTATAACTCTGTTCTGACTCTCGTGACTCTCCTGGAATCTGATTCGGCTTGTGACTCGACTATTCTTTGTATTCTCCTTTGATCTGACCCTCTGTTGCTGAACCCGGCTCGTGACCTGTGATTCTCGTCTGCTGTCCTGTACCGTTTTGTTACGTTGTTGTCGACCCGGCCTGCCTGACTACTCTATTGTCTTTTCCACCAGCTACACGCCATTGGCGGCGGCCATTACCGCAACTGAGGTGTCTCGGGGGCCGCCACCTGGTTCCTGGCTGCATCAAGTCCATCCCCACCATCCGGGGCCCTGGTGAAGGGCAGCCTGGGACTTAGACTCCGCGCCCTGAGGGACTTCGGTCTGTGGGTGGTGGTTGTCGTCAGCCAGTGCGTTACATTGTTATTAGGCCTGCCTGTCTGTTCCTCAGCTCCTGCCCTGACATCTTCTCTATTCATACCCCAGAATGAAAAGATGATAGGGATCCCGAGAGGAAAGTTAAAGAAATACACCCTCACCACACCAGGAGTTATACTACTTTCTGGCCTACAACCTATCTGCATATGAAATGTCTCAGCTTCAATGGAGATAGCTGTGCCCAAGTTTTTGGCTCCACCATCCTTCTGCAGCCATTTTGTGGGGTTTCTTTCTCTCTTAGATTTTAAAGATATTTTGCCACAGGAGGAATAGGACTTTGTATTGGCCATAGTCAGGGCTTAGCACCACAAAATCTGCCAGGGCCCCTTTTGCCCCGATCAGAAATAACAAAAGCGTCAATCAATTTTCTGGCATCCAAGGTTAAATTGATAAATCCACCCAAAAGACATATTTTAGCTATGTGTGAATGATGGTCTCATTAAATGAGCTACATGGAGACCCTTTGGACTCCAGAATCAAGACGTCTGGAATTCTCAATTTTCTCACCTCTTGTCCCCAGGATGAAATCCATTTTTGATGGCTTTTTGCTTTCTTAAGAAGAGGTTGCCCTTTAAATGCCGCAACTGTACTGAGAGGAAATAGATCTTTTATGATTTCCATTCCGCCATTTACTTTTCTTTTTTCCGTTGTTATGTTGATATTTTGTTTTCTCCCCCGCTAGCCACAGGGCCGCTTAATCTTTATCTAACCTTCTCTGAGTACACAGCGGTTTGTATGTGTAGTAAGTCTGGCGGGATTTCCCTGCGAGCTGCACCATCCATCATAATAATTCCGCCTTCATCTCACCCATTATTTTACCCGGTGTGAACACTGTCCCTTCTATCAGCGTATTTATAACTATGCATTTTATTAAAGAAATACATTTTTATTTTATCAGTTTTGTCCTGCTGTTGCCAACCCCCGGGGCCCCTTTTCTAGAGAAAAAAAAAAAAGTTTCCGCACAATCCACGGCAGCAAGTCACGTTCTAGGTTTTGCTTTTCGAGTAATAGATGAGAAGCGTCCACTGCGTAGAACACCCCTATCTCTCTTTCCTGTTTGTTTTTTGCAGGATAAGTGAATTTTGGTTTATTTAGCAGATCGATTCACATTTTTCAGGTTGTCACCAGCGTATAACTAGCAATGCTTTGCTACCGGACTCCAAGTAACCATTCACACAAGGCATCTTCTTTCAACAGCAGCCCTCCAACATCAGCAAAATGCATTAATGCATCTCTGTGTTTAATAATACATCACTGAATATATTTTTAATACATGCATTGTAAGTACCTGAATTTGACATGGTATTGGCCCCTTGCAATAACTGTACAGCTGAGCTCAGCCTTGGGGATGGAGAAGCAGACCAAGAAGCCTATCAGGAATGCAGCCATGAAAAAATGTGCTGATAGGAGGAGAGAGCAGAGTGAGAGATGAGCTCATCGTTGCTTCTACTTTAACTGTCCAAGAATACGTTCTTTTCTTCTTCCTTGTGTTGCTATAGCACTGGTGTGTTTTGGTCTATTGTATACTGTATGTACACAGCGAATATAATTTAGTTTGCATGTGTATCATAAGCTATTTTAACTTTTTTTGGGAGATATAGAGTGTTGTTATCCTAAGGAAGTGCCTGAACATGATCCTTCACATAAGATCACCAGGGATTATTTCAATAAAAGCTGCTGATTAAAAAAGTTTTAAAATGACATTACCATGTTAGATCAGCCTTTCTCAAGCAGGGTTCTGTGGAATCTAGGGTTCCTCCAGAGGTTTGGTGGCTTCTCTGAGCAATGAGAAATTTCTCCCTCTCAGATCAATAACCACTGACACCAAAGTTCTTTTTAGCAAGCTGCATTCATCCTACCGGCCAATATATGGAGCATTCTTCCTATTGGCTACCAATGTATGGCTCATTTCTCCCACTGACCACCAATGTAAGAGATCATTGTTACTACTGATCACCATTATAAGTGGCATTCTTCCCATTGACCACCAATGTAAGGAATATTATTCCCACTGACAACCAATATAAGGGACATTCTTCCCACTGATCAGCAATGTGTAGAGGTTCTTCCCACTAAATACTAATGGAAGAGGCATTCTTCTCACTGACCAGCAATGAAAGAGGTATTCTTCCAAATGACTGCCAATGTAAAGCATTCTTCCCATTGACCACCAATATAATGGACATTCTTCCCACTGACCCCCAATGCAAAGCATTTTTCCCATTGACCACCAATATAATGGACATTTTCCCCACTGGCTACCAATGTAAGAAATGTTCTTCCCACTAACCACTGATACAAGGAACATTCTTCCCACTGATCCCCAATGTAAAACATTCTTCCCATTGACCACCAATTTTTATAGATATCCTTCCCGTTGACCACCAATGTAAGAAACATTCTTCCCACTGACCACCAATATAAGGGACATTCTTCCCACTGACCACCAATATAAGGGACATTCTTCCCACTGACCACCAATATAAGGGACATTCTTCCCTTTGACCACCAATGTAAGGAGAATTCGTCCAACTGCTCACCAATGTAAGGGGCGTTCTTCCCACTGACACCAATGTAAGGAGCATTGTTCTCACTGACCCCCAATGTAAGGAGAACTTTTCCCACTGACACCAATGTAAGGAGCATTCTTCTCACTGACCACCAATGTAAGAAGCATTCTTCTCTCTGCTCACCAATGTAAGGGACATTCTTCCCACTGATCACCAATGTAAGGGACATTCTTCCCACTGATCACCAATTTAAGGGACATTCTTCCCACTGATCACCAATGTAAGGGACATTCTTCCCACTGATCACCAATGTAAGGGACATTCTTCCCACTGACCACCAATGTAAGGGACATTCTTCCCACTGACCCCCAATGTAAGCGACATTCTTCCCACTGACCCTCAATGTAAGGGACATTCTTCCCACTGACCCCCAATGTAAGGGACATTCTTCCCACTGACCCCCAATGTAAGGGACATTCTTCCCACTGACCCCCAATGTAAGGGACATTCTTCCCACTGATCACCAATGTAAGGGACATTCTTTCCACTGATCCCCAATGTAAGGGACATTCTTCCCACTGATCACCAATGTAAGGAGCATTCTTCCCACTGATCACCAATGTAAGGGACATTCTTCCCACTGACCACCAATGTAAGGAGCATTCTTCCCACTGACCCCCAATGTAAGGAGCATTCTTCCCACTGACCACCAATGTAAGGGACATTCTTCCCACTGACCCCCAATGTAAGGGACATTCTTCCCACTGACCACCAATGTAAAGAGCATTCTTCCCACTGATCACCAATGTAAGGAGCATTCTTCCCACTGATCACCAATGTAAGGGACATTCTTCCCACTGATCACCAATGTAAGGAACATTCTTCCCACTGACCCCCAATGTAACGGACATTCTTTCCAGTGATCCCCAATGTAAGGGGCATTCTTCCCACTGATCACCAATGTAAGGGACATTCTTCCCACTGACCACCCCATTGTAAGGAGCATTCTTCCCACTGATCACCAATGTTGTGATGTTTCTTTTCACTGACCTACAATGTAAGGGTTTCTTTTCCCAATATTTCTTTATTAAAACTCTTGTAATCAATAAACATAAAATCATATACAGAATATACATACATAATTCATTATATATATATTTACACAAAAAAGAAAATTTAGCAAAATCTGCTGTCAGACAAAAGCAAAAAGCAAAACTCTCAAAAATGAACATGTCGGTACTGGGGGAAATAAATCTTTCTAAGACTCACATCACTACACCAGACATCAAACCTGCGAGGTCAAGAAACAAACCCGCACCCATTATGCATGCAGCCATACTTCAAAAAGAAGATTTTAACCAACAAAATCTAAGGGAGTGAAAAGAACAGCATAAGAAAAGAACCCTTCACCCAGAGATGGACCAAAGGCAGGTTTGATATTCCTCCGTGACCTTAATCAGAGCACCCGAGGCTCCCTGCTCTTTTCAAGACCCTGAATCTTCCCAACCTCACCCAGAATATCGTGCATCACCACTGGACTCCCCCCCCCCCCTCCAACCTGATGTAAGGGCTCCTGCACACAGCCACATGGGCCATACAATGAAAATTTTGGATGTATCGCTCCTCCTGGAGGTGTCAGGTGCTACAGACAGCTGCCCCACAAATATTCATGGCTGGTCAGGCTGTATGGGGGTATATGCAGGGGTGTATTTACCACAAGGCAAACAAGGCATTAGCCTAGGGCAGCATTTTTTAGGGGGGCAGCACTGCCCCCCTAGAAAAAGGAATATATGCAGCATGGGGACCAGGTGGGATCTGAGAGGGGCTGCTTGATGGTGTATGCAGAGCCCGACTGTCATTCCCAGGGCTCTCTCAGGTGGGGGTAGGGATGGAGTAGGGGTGTTGATGGCCACTGTCAGGCTCTCTTGGGGGGGGGTCTGGTGTTGGTCAGTGTCAGGCTCTCTCCATATGGGAAGGGGGGGTCTGGTGTTGGTCGGAGTCAGGCTCTCTCCATATGGGGGGGGGGGTCTGGTGTTGGTCGGAGTCAGGCTCTCTCCATATGGGAAGGGGGGGTCTGGTGTTGGTCGGAGTCAGGCTCTCTCCATATGGGGGGAGGGTCTGGTGTTGGTCGGTGTCAGGGCTCTCTCCGCCGGGGAGGGGGGTGTCCAATTTCTGTGTTGCCTAGGGCAGCACAAAACCTAAATACACCACTGGGTATATGCCAGTACATATGTGAGTGCAAAACCTCGAACACAGGAAGTCTATAAGTATGAACGGCGACACATTGTAATCCACGTATACCGTGTTTTAACATATTAAAATGCATGTATTAGCATGTTACTGCAATGCAGACGTGTGAATTCTTCCCACTGATCACCAATGTAAGGGACATTCTTCCCACTGACCACCAATGTAAGGAGCATTCTTCCCACTGACCCCCCAATGTAAGGGACATTCTTCCCACTGACCCCCAATGTAAGGAGCATTCTTCCCACTGACCACCAATGTAAGGGACATTCTTCCCACTGACCCCCAATGTAAGGGACATTCTTCCCACTGATCACCAGTGTAAGGAGCATTCTTCTCACTGACCACCAATGTAAGGGACATTCTTCCCACTGACCACCAATGTAAAGAGCATTCTTCCCACTGATCACCAATGTAAGGGACATTCTTCCCACTGACCCCCAATGTAACGGACATTCTTTCCAGTGATCCCCAATGTAAGGGACATTCTTCCCACTGATCACCAATGTAAGGGACATTCTTCCCACTGACCACCCCATTGTAAGGAGCATTCTTCCCACTGACCACCAATGTAAGGGACATTCTTCCCACTGACCACCCCATTGTAAGGAGCATTCTTCCCACTGATCACCAATGTTGTGATGTTTCTTTTCACTGACCTACAATGTAAGGGTTTCTTTTCCCAATATTTCTTTATTAAAACTCTTGTAATCAATAAACATAAAATCATATACAGAATATACATACATAAATCATTATATATATATTTACACAAAAAAGAAAATTTAGCAAAATCTGCTGTCAGACAAAAGCAAAACTCTCAAAAATGAACATGTCGGTACTGGGGGAAATAAATCTTTCTAAGACTCACATCACTACACCAGACATCAAACCTGCGAGGTCAAGAAACAAACCCGCACCCATTATGCATGCAGCCATACTTCAAAAAGAAGATTTTAACCAACAAAATCTAAGGGAGTGAAAAGAACAACATAAGAAAAGAGCCCTTCACCCAGAGATGGACCAAAGGCAGGTTTGATATTCCTCCGTGACCTTAATCAGAGCACCCGAGGCTCCCTGCTCTTTTCAAGACCCTGAATCTTCCCAACCTCACCCAGAATATCGTGCATCACCACTGGACGCCCCCCCCCCCCCTCCAACCTGATGTAAGGGCTCCTGCACACAGCCACATGGGCCATACAATGAGAATTTTGGATGTATCGCTCCTCCTGGAGGTGTCAGGTGCTACAGACAGCTGCCCCACAAATATTCATGGCTGGTCAGGCTGTATGGGGGTATATGCAGGGGTGTATTTACCACAAGGCAAACAAGGCATTTGCCTAGGGCAGCATTTTTTAGGGGGGCAGCACTGCCCCCCTAGAAAAAGGAATATATGCAGCATGGGGACCAGGTGGGATCTGAGAGGGGCTGCTTGATGGTGTATGCAGAGCCCGACTGTCATTCCCAGGGCTCTCTCAGGTGGGGGTAGGGATGGAGTAGGGGTGTTGATGGCCACTGTCAGGCTCTCTTGGGGGGGGGGTCTGGTGTTGGTCAGTGTCAGGCTCTCTCCATATGGGAAGGGGGGGTCTGGTGTTGGTCGGAGTCAGGCTCTCTCCATATGGGAAGGGGGGGTCTGGTGTTGGTCGGAGTCAGGCTCTCTCCATATGGGAAGGGGGGGTCTGGTGTTGGTCGGAGTCAGGCTCTCTCCATATGGGGGGGGGGTCTGGTGTTGGTCGGTGTCAGGGCTCTCTCCGCCGGGGAGGGGGGTGTCCAATTTCTGTGTTGCCTAGGGCAGCACAAAACCTAAATACACCACTGGGTATATGCCAGTACATATGTGAGTGCAAAACCTCGAACACAGGAAGTCTATAAGTATGAACGGCGACACATTGTAATCCACGTATACCGTGTTTTAACATATTAAAATGCATGTATTAGCATGTTACTGCAATGCAGACATGTGAATTCAGCTTTCTTCTTTAAAAAAAATAAGATGGCTTCATGGCTAAAAACCAAGTTCCGCCATGACCCTCTCTAGCAGAATAATTCCATCCTGAGTCATCCAGAGCTCTCCGATTCCTCATCAGGGCCGCGTCTGCCTATACAGAGCAATTATAACAAGAGCACATTGAGCAGAGATGTTCAGATATATTTTAATCCCAATCTGAGCAATTTTAATGGAGATTTGCTGATGGGGAATCGCTTGTGACAATGGCTGACCTTGTTTCTTTAACTATGATTAGGCTTGCTTTATCGCAGCGGGCCTGACTCACTGAGCGGATGTGGAGAAAGAAGAAGATGCCGGATCAATCGAGACACAATTTCCTTCACTAGTCTCTGTAAAAGCAAAGATAATTGACCTCTGCACTATAATCAGAAAATAAGAGCGAGCCATGATCCTTCCCTGGTTCCCCTTATGTTGCGTCACTGGCTGAACGCAACATTTATATACAGTGGATCCTGAAAGTCGGATGGCATTGTATTTAGATCAAAGTTCACCAATTTGGATGTCTTGAGCTAAATCTGGATTTATTTTTGGTGGTTAGGTAACATTTTGTAAGGAAGTGGCTCTTGTTGTTTCTTCCTTATTTCTGCTGTTGTCTGAGCACCCTTAGCTTGGCTGCTAGTGACACCAGTTCCCCCCATCTATCTCAGTATCTCCAGTGTAACGCCCTCCCCATAAGGCTGTTAGGTAAGTTTAGTTTTTGGGTTCCTGTTGTAATCACAGGAGCTGGGATTGTTTCGCTTGATCTATTGGGGGTTCTGCAAGCTCGGAGTTTCATTATTTCCCCCTTGCTTCTAGAGCAATGGTCTCCAAACTGTGGCTTGGGGGCCAGATGGGGCCCTTTTCTTGATTTTATCTGGCCCTTGGGGCACTATTTAATTAATTGGTACCAACAATTGGGCATAATTCCCCTCACTGACACCAGTGAAGGGACAGAATTCCTCCCAATAACAGCAATGATGGGACACAAGTCCTCCCAATACAACCAGCAATGAAGCCCAATAATACCAATGATGGAACCAGGGGCGGACTGACAACTCATGGGGCCACTGGGCAATAAGGGATCATGGGGCCCCTGTGTCCTTGCCCACACTCAAAAAAGCCTATGAAAAAGGTACCAGGGGCATCATGGGGCCCCCTAATGACCCCGGGCCCTCGGGCGGCGCCCGAGTTTCCAAATGGTCAGTCTGCCCCTGGATGCGTTTAATGATGAGGGCATGGGGAGTCACAGGGTAGCGGCACAAGGAGAAGTTATGAGCAGATGGTTAGGTGCCAGATAGGTTATGATTCCGCTGGACCTCAGTGATCCAAACCTCAGAGCTGAAGCTGAAGAAGTGTTTGACAGCCATAGGGAAAGGGGGTATTGCAGTTTTCTTGGTAGTTCCATGGTGTTCAGGCTTCCACAGTCCTAGTCACTGGAATTGTGTGTAGACTCTGTAAACTTTGAACCCTTCTCACTTTTAGCACCCCCAGAAAATCAGTATGGCAACCTTCTAACACCGTAATTACTATACCCCCAATTTCAGGAACTCAGATTTCCAGAAGTTCTAAGGTATGCTGGTTGCAATATTACATTTTCACTGTAGCCAACTGTATCTAGCTGTAACTAGAAAGTTTTCTTTCTGTATTTTTCTATACAGACTTTTTCCCTTTTCAAGCATGTCTGTGCTGCGTCACTTTTTGTTCCACTTTCCTGAACGTCCAGTGCATGTAGCGCGGTGTGGGTCTCTTTTATGGGAAGTCTGGCTTAGGTGTTAATAGGGAGCACTGTAGGCTCATAATATCTGTTTACCAGGTAGTATACACAGTAAAGCCCCTTGGGGAGGAGTCAGGGGATGGGCTAGACCTTAGGAGAAGAGAAGAAGCCCAGATTTTTCAAGGGTGGTGGACCAACTGTGTCATCATGTAGTGGAGACATTTGGGGGCACTCCCCCTTTTGGGGGGGGGGTAAGCTACTCACTGGTGGATGAGTGATATAGCATGGAAAGTTTCTACTACTTGTTGAAGAAACAGAATTTATTGTTTTGGGCCAGATGTGACTACTATGGCTCTCCTCCTGGTTATTTTGGTTGCACCTAAAGAATTTCACTGAAGAAATGTGTTGTATACCTAGTTGTGTAAATATGTTTTGTTTTTTTTAGCTACTGCAGTATTGGCCCTCTGGGTGTTGGGTATGTCTTCAGAATTCTGTAAGTAAAGAGGACCTAGTTGACCAACTTCTGGTCTGGACATTCCTGTCCTTTATAGTATTCATGATGTGGAAGATCCTTTACAAGAATAAAAGAGATGGGCCTTTTAAAGCATGTACTGTATATGGTGTATCCCTCTTTGCTGCATTTCCCTGAATGTCCAGTGCATGTAGCGGGGTAAAGGTCCCTTTTATAGGAGGTCCGGCTTAGGTGTTGCCAGGCAGCACTGTTTGCTCACCATACCTGTTTACCAGGTAGTATATAAAGGAGGAGGGAGGAAGAGGGAGAGGCGCTAGGAGAAGAGAAAAAGCCTAGTTTATTTCTCAAGGTTTGGTGGACCAACTGTGTTATTATGCAGATGCAGCAGAGCCATTTGGGGGCACTGCCCCATTGGTAGGGAGAAAGGAGCTACTCACTGGTGGAGAAGGGAGTATAGCGCGGAAAGTTTCTAATACTCCAATACTGAATGAATAAGTGAGATGGGCATCTGTTGAGTAGACTTAGGGTAGTAGTGTAGACCAGTCAGACTCTGTCAATCTCATTAGGTACCTATGATCAAGGGTGTGGAACATGGTCTTTGTACCTACTAGTATAGCCTTGGTCAAGTGAGGTATTTCACTGGAAACTTGAGGAGCTCCAAAGGCCCCGAAGAGTTCAAGATAAAGAGGTCCTCCAACAGCCCTGCACCGAATTATCATGGCGGTGTACAGAGGTTCCAAGCATTGGTTAAACCCTCCCATCCCCCATGGGCTAAACCCTCCTATCCCCCATGGGCCCAGTCTACACTCACACTACTGCAGTATAGATCCTCCGGGTTTTGGACATGTCTTTAAAATTCTGCACGTAAAGAGAAACCTACAGTGGTTGACCATCATCTGGTTTGGACATTCCTGCCCTTTATATTACTCTCGATGTAGAGGCTCGCTTATGAGATGCGCAACCATTGAGTAGACTTGGGGTAATGGTGAAGTCTAGACAGACTCTGCCACTCTGAGGTTTATTAGGTTCCAGGTGTGGAACACGGTCTTTGTGCTTGCTAGTATGGCCTTGGTTGAGTGTGATATTTTACTGAGAAATTAAGGAGTTCCAGCTGGACTAGTCAGGAGAAGTCTGGATGGTCCTGGGACTTGAGCTTCCCCCAAGGGCCCAGAAGAGTTCATGTTCAAGACGTTCTCCAATGGCTGTGAACTGAATTATCATGGAGGTGTATAGAGGTGCCAAGTGTTGAAGGTTCAACCCTCCCATCCCCCATGGGCCCATTCTACACTCACACAACAAAGGAGCTCCATAGGAACCCTGCAAGCCAGCGGAGCAACCCTAGAGGAGAAAATACAAATAGCATAAACTCTATAAAGCTTAGTTTGCGGCAACATTGTGCTTCTCATAAACATTGAACAGGAAACCAGCAATGATATAGAAGGTATGTGATTCAATTTCTTTCATTTGATCGAGGGTTCAATAATACTTTAAGCTTAGGGTGTCCATATTCCTACTGCACTCAGTTTAAATCAGCCAAGGACATTCTGGGTGCTTTGAAACAAAAGCTGTGCCAAGTCTTACAGTTAGTTTTCTTTTTAAAAAAAAGTAGCCACAGCTAGAGTAGAAAAGCCTTACCCCTGCCAGCATGCAGAGAATACATAGCTGTGGGCGGGAACACTCAAAGGTCCCACAGATATCCAAGGTATGCAGGAATGGAGAAAGGAATTATGGCAAGGAGCTCTCACTGGTAAAATATCCATGACTGCCAGGGTCCTGTCCACAGCAAAAGTTCTGGAAGATCTGGCATTTCTACCAGTACTCTACATGGCCGCAGAAGTACACATCAGCCTCAGTCTGGTGCCAGATGGCTTTTATAAGGAGGATCATCACTTCCTCTGGTTACTGGATGTTCTCTAGCTCCCCGTGCCCTGTTCGTGTTTCCTGTGATTTTGACTTGTGATTTCCTGTTACCAACTCGGCTTGCTCCTGGACTTGTCAACTCCGATTTACCCCTCATCTGACCTCGGCTTGGCTTACGGATACTCTCTCTCTCGCTCCTCTGTGAATGACCTCGGCTTTCCCATCTGACTACATCCGTTCTGATTCCCACCTAGTACCTGACCTTGGCTTGAATCGACTACCCAGTAAACATCCAAATCCCGGAAGGGCTTGCATACCACGCACAGGCGCCTCTTGTCTGCAGACCTATCTCCGTGCACCAGCTGTGCTTCTGAGTGGACCACCAACCAGCACTCCTACAGGCGACCTGTGCAACTTTGGGCCTGACTCCCGCTGTCCCACTCTCAGGGGAGTCCGGAACTTAGCCGCAAGGGAAGCCCTCTCTCCATTGGCCTCCATCACCAGGTACGTGATAATGACATATAGGAGGCTCGCAGAAGCCAGCCCACCAGGTTCCACCTATAACAAAAATATCTTAAGGGGTTGAACTGACCCTTTAATTTTATGTTTACAGTTTTTTTGCGGATACAAAAACACCTTTGAATTATGTTTCTTGTTTTTCGAAGTTCTGCGCCGTCCATCAAAACCGCCTGACATCCTTCAAGTCTGACAGCTGTCAGCCTTCCCGACGGGCACCGACACCTCCCGCAAAGTCAAGTAAATGAGTTAATTAAATTAATTGAAGTGCGATTCTCCTCGCCTCGGCCCATTCTTCTGCCGCGCGCCTTATTTTGCATACCGTTTTCACGAAGCCCGGCGCAGCGAGATATTTATGACAATCAAACACCTGGCAGAGTTCGCCAATTACGGTATTAAAATTTCAAAGAATTTATGGATCCGCGTTAAATCACTTTGCATTTAAATGACGGCTCCGTCTTTCAGTTCTTGGCCAACGATCACAGGACGCGCCTTCCAGCTGTCGCTTTCCCAGCATGCACCTTGTCAAGCCGAAACAACAGCGAGCCGCAGCCTCTGCCGGAGCGTATGTCTCGCTTTCAAGGCGGTTTTTAGATGTTGAGTTTTCAGGTTTTTTTGTTTTGTTGTTTTTATTTATTTATTTGTTGTTAAATGGCAAATTCAGGTGAAGGAATGAAACTGTGCTAAACTCATTAAAGTGGAAACTTTACCTGCCGGCATAAAGAAAATCCTGACATATCGCGATATACAGCAAAAGTATAACATTTTCAAACATTTTCCACCTTCTATCATTAACCCCTTGCCTACCGGGCACTTTCACCCCCTTCTTGCCCAGGCCAATTTTCAGTTTTCAGTGCTATCACACTTTGCATGAAAATTGTGCTGTCATGCAACACTCTTAAACAAATGCTGCTAAACAAAAGACCAAAACTTTTGAAGAAAAAAAAAATGTTTTTGTTATAAAGTTTTGTAAATAGGTGATTTTTTTCCCTGATGTGCACTGATGAGGCTGCACTGATGGGCACTGATAGGCTGCACTGATGGGCACTGATAGGCTGCACTGACATGCTGCACTTATGAGGAGGCACTGATGAGGCTGCACTGACATGCTGCACTTATGAGGAGGCACTGATGAGGCTGCACTGACATGCTGCACTTATGACGAGGCACTGATGAGGCTGCACTGATAGGCGATACTGATGAGCACTGATAAGCGGTACTGGTAGGCTGCACTGATGGGCTCTAATAGGCTACATTGCTGAGCACCTTCAGGCAGCAGTTATGAGCATTGATGAGGTGACACTGATGAGGGGGCACTGATATGCTGCACTGATAGGCGACACTGATAGGCAGCATTAACAGGCATGCCTGATAGGCTGCACTGATAGGCACTGATGAAGAGGCACTGATGGGCACTGATAGACTGCACTGACATGCTGCGCTTATGAGGAGGCACAGATGAGTCTGCACAGATAGGTGATACTGATGAGCACTGATAAGCGGCACTGATGGGCTCTGATAGGCTACACTGCTGAACACTGATAGGCAGCACTTATTAGCATTGATGAAGTGACACTGATGAGGGGGCACTGATGAGGCTGCGCTAATATGAGGCACTGATAGGCAACACTGACGGACACTGATTATGAGGCACTGATAGGCAGCATTAACAGGCTGCACTGATGGGCACTGATAGCCAGCACTGATGGGCACTGAAAGGCATCACTGGTGGGCATTGATGAGGTGACACTGATGAGGGGGCACTGATATGCTGCACTGATAGGCGACACTGATAGGCAGCATTAACAAGCATCACTGATGGTCATTGATAACCAGCACTGATGGGCACTGACAGGTATCACTGGTTAGCACTGAAAGGTGGCACTGATAGGGCTACACTGATAATCAGGGCACTGATTATCACTGTGGATATCCCCTCTTTAGATCGCCGCTTACCAGCTCTCCTCTCCTCATGCGCTGTCAGTGCTGTCATGGATGTCCTCCCAGAACTAGCCAACAGCACTGTAGCTGTCTTTTGGCTATAGTGTGGTCGGCAAGTGGTTAAAAAGTTTTCCTTGAGCTCCGGTCAGTGACTTTGCCTAAGCTAAGATGATGTCATCAGTCTGCTGCAGGCAGGAGGAAGCATTTACTCAGTCTCCTCTCCTCCGGTGATCAGGCTGCAACATTGTAACGTTGTAGCAAGTCACAAGATGAGAGGCTGTAGCCATGGGCAGATCTGTGTCTGGCCTTTGTGAACACGACCAAGAACTGCACAGGCCACAGGATTTACATGATGCTGAGGGGTTATTATTGTACCCACTGACACCAATGCTGGGGGTTATTATTGTACTAACTGACACCAATGTTGGGGGTTATTATTGTACCCACTGACACCAATGCTGGGGGTTATTATTGTGCCCACTGACACCAATACTGGGGGTTATTATTGTGCCCACTGACACCAATACTGGGGGTTATTATTGTGCCCACTGACACCAATACTGGGGTTATTATTGTACCCACTGACACCATTGCTGGGGATTAATATTGTGCCCACTGACATCAATGTGGGGGTTTATTATTGCACCCACTGACACCAATGTTGGGGGTTATTATTGTGCCCACTGACACCAATACTGGGGGTTATTATTGTGCCCACTGACACCAATACTGGGGGTTATTATTGTGCCCACTGACACCATTGCTGGGGATTAATATTGTGCCCACTGACACCATTGCTGGGGATTAATATTGTGCCCACTGACACCAATACTAGGGGTTATTATTGTGCCCACTGACACCAATACTAGGGGTTATTATTGTGCCCACTGACAGCATTGCTGGGGATTATTATTGTGCCCACTGACACCAATGTTGGGGGGTTATTATTGCACCCACTGACACCAATGTTGGGGGTTATTATTGCGCCTACTAAAACTGTCCGTAAGGTCCAGCTAGTGACTTGGCCTAGGCTGAGATAATGTCCTCAGTCTGCTGTAGGCAGAAAGGATAAGTCTCCTCTTCCCCAGGGATCGGACTGTACATTGTAACATTGTGGCAAGTCACAAGTTGAAACACTACACCTGGGGCCTGATAGGTATATTAGTGAGCACATCCAAGAACTCAACAGGCACCAGGTTTTAATGACTGCAGTCACTGACTTTGCCTAGGTTTTGATGACATCATCAGTCTTCTGCAGGCATAGAGAAACAAGTCTCCTCTCCCCCAGTGATCAGATTGTACATTGTAACTTTGTAGCAAGTCACAAGGTGAGAGACTGCAGCAGGGGGCTGATCCGTGTCTGGCATTTGTGAACACAGAAGTAGATGTTGACCCTGAGAGAGCGTTTCTTTAGAACTTTGTACTTTTTCAGCCAGTATGATGCGCCCAGTCTGGTCTGAGCTACCCCTGGGGCCACCTTCCCTCTGTCAGGTGAGATCCCAAGTGTCCAGCTAATGGCCGTTCTATACAATGTGTCCTCCGAAGCTCAGATAACAGAGCGTTCCCCTCGTATGAGCGATCTCCCTCTCACTCAGCACTTAACGGGGAAATAATTGCAGAGTCCGCGGAAGGTCCTCCTATAGAGGCCGCCGTATTGATCACACCCACGCCATTGAACGGCGAGGCGGTTTGTGGGGGTTATTTGGATTAAACACCTCTTCAAAGAGGAATCGATCGGCCCCGGTCATCCTGTTTGACTTTCCTCAACGGCCGTCCTAATTTATATCCGTATAAGCAGACAAGATAAATGGGCCGGCTCATTAGTAAATACGGCAAGAACCTTCAGCCGATAATCCTCCTCCGCCGCAGACCGTCTGCTCCTGTGCGCCGGGAAAAAAAAAAAATATTGTGTGAAGATAAGTCAGTTTATATAAATCGCAGCAAAAACTGGGACTAGTTTTAACCGTTTGCAGACCGTGCGATGTCAACATGCTGCACTTATGTGTGTGAGGTTTCTGAGAGCATGCCGCGCGCTCCCGGCACACAGACCAAGGTGTCACCGACAGCTAGGGCCTGGACAAGGGGGAAGGGGTGAGCAGGCATCTACCATGGGGGCTGTGTTGAGAGGAGGCACTGCTGAATTGGCTGCTTGTCCCACTACTTACTGACCAGAGTGACTGCAGTGTCACTCCTGTCAGACGGATAGCTGCTGTTGGAGATAGGATTTGGCTTTCTCTTCCCTCCAGCCTGCATGAGGTAGAAAAGAGCCACTGCTGAGACTGAGAACTGTCCTCAGTCTCAGTGCTACACTGCTGAGGAAGGAGGGCAGGCTGTGTCCTTCTTCCTCTCTCTTGCTGTCATGCAACATGTCACATGACTGGAGAGAGGAAGAGGGTGCTTGACTCAGAAGCTTGGGGACACTTGATGGAAAGGGAGATACTACTGAGGACACTTGATGGAGAGGGAGACTCCACTGGGGACACTTGATGAAAAGGGAGAAACTACTGGGGACACTTGATGGAAAGGGAGATACTACTGAGGACACTTGATGGAGAGGGAGACTCCACTGGGGACACTTGATGGAAAAGGAGACACTACTGGGGACACTTGATGGAAAGGGAGACACTACTGGGGACACTTGATGGAAAGGGAGACACTACTGGGGACACTTGATGGAAAGGGAGACACTACTGGGGACACTTGATGGAAAGGGAGACACTACTGGGGACACTTGATGGAAAGGGAGACACTACTGGGGACACTTGATGGAAAGGGAGACACTACTGGGGACACTTGATGGAAAGGGAGACACTACTGGGGACACTTGATGGAAAGGGAGACACTACTGGGGACACTTGATGGAAAGGGAGACACTACTGAGGGCACTTTATGGAAAGGGAGACACTACTGGGAACGCTTGATGGAAATGGAGACACTACTGGGGACGCTTGATGGAAAGGGAGACACTACTGGGGACGCTTAATGGAAAGGGAGACACTACTGGGGACACTTTATGGAAAGGGAGACACTACTGGGGACACTTTATGGAAAGGGAGACACTACTGGGGACGCTTAATGGAAAGGGAGACACTACTGGGGACACTTTATGGAAAGGGAGACACTACTGGGGACACTTGATGGAAAGGGAGACACTACTGGGGGCACTTGATGGAAAGGGAGACACTACTGGGGACACTTGATGGAAAAGGAGACACTACTGAGGACACTTGATGGAAAGGGAGACACTACTGAGGGCACTTGATGGAAAGGGAGACACTACTGGGGACACTTGATGGAAAGGGAGACACTACTGGGGACACTTGATGGAAAGGGAGACACTACTGGGGACACTTGATGAAATGGGGAGACACTACTGGGGACACTTGATGAAATGGGGAGACACTACTGGGGACACTTTATGGAAAGGGAGACACTACTGGGGACACTTGATGAAATGGGGAGACACTACTGGGGACACTTGATGAAATGGGGAGACACTACTGGGGACACTTGATGGAAAGGGAGACACTACTGGGGACACTTGATGGAAAAGGGAAACACTACTGGGAAAACCCGATGGAAAGGGAGACACTATTGGGGACACTTGATGGAAAAGGAGACACTACTGGGGACACTTGATGGAAAGAGAGACACTACTGGGGACACTTGATGGAAAGGGAGACACTACTGGGGACGCTTGATGGAAAGGGAGACACTACTGGGGGCGCTTGATGGAAAGGGAGACACTACTGAGGGCACTTGATGGAAAGGGAGACACTACTGGGAACGCTTGATGGAAATGGAGACACTACTGGGGACGCTTGATGGAAAGGGAGACACTACTGGGGACGCTTGATGGAAAGGGAGACACTACTGGGGACGCTTAATGGAAAGGGAGACACTACTGGGGACACTTGATGGAAAGGGAGACACTACTGGGGGCACTTGATGGAAAGTGAGACATTACTGGGGACACTTGATGGAAAAGGAGACACTACTGAGGACACTTGATGGAAAGGGAGACACTACTGAGGGCACTTGATGAAATGGGGAGACACTACTGGGGACACTTGATGGAAAGGGAGACACTACTGGGGACACTTGATGAAATGGGGAGACACTACTGGGGACACTTGATGGAAAGGGAGACACTACTGGGGACACTTGATGAAATGGGGAGACACTACTGGGGACACTTGATGGAAAGGGAGACACTACTGGGGACACTTGATGGAAAAGGGAGACACTACTGGGAACACTTGATGGAAAGGGAGACACTATTGGGGACACTTGATGGAAAAGGAGACACTACTGAGGACACTTGATGGAAAGGGAGACACTACTGGGGACACTTGATGGAAAGGGAGACACTACTGGGGACACTTGATGGAAAGGGAGATACTACTGAGGACACTTGATGGAAAGGGAGACTCCACTGGGGACACTTGATGGAAAAGGGAGACACTACTGGGAACACTTGATGGAAAAGGAGACACTACTGAGGACACTTGATGGAAAGGGAGACACTACTGAGGGCACTTGATGAAATGGGGAGACACTACTGGGGACACTTGATGGAAAGGGAGACACTACTGGGGACACTTGATGAAATGGGGAGACACTACTGGGGACACTTGATGGAAAGGGAGACACTACTGGGGACACTTGATGGAAAAGGGAGACACTACTGGGAACACTTGATGGAAAGGGAGACACTATTGGGGACACTTGATGGAAAAGGAGACACTACTGAGGACACTTGATGGAAAGGGAGACACTACTGGGGACACTTGATGGAAAGGGAGACACTACTGGGGACACTTGATGGAAAGGGAGACACTACTGGGGACACTTGATGGAAAGGGAGATACTACTGAGGACACTTGATGGAAAGGGAGACTCCACTGGGGACACTTGATGGAAAAGGAGACACTACTGGGGACACTTGATGGAAAGGGAGAAGGGGGCCCCATGAGATGTCCCTGGTACCTTTCATAGGCTTTTTTAGGTGTGATTTGAGTGTGGGCGAGGACACAGGGGCCCCATGAGTTGTCAGTCCGCCCCTGCTTCCGTGTAATGAAGTTGCAAGCCACAGTGAAATTGGAGGTACAAATCGCACTGACCTGCAGCTTTGAAATCGCGCTTCTTCATTCTGAAGTAGCATGATTTTAAAGTCGCATTCAGTGTTAACCAGGGCTTAAACAGGCTACATGATGCCCCGGACCATGCAAAAAGTAGCCTTTGCGCTGCTTTTAAAAACATGGCACCATGCGATTTGATGCCCACAGACCAGAGGCGGACTGACAACTCATGGGGCCCCCGGGCAATAGGGAATCATGGGGCCCCTGTGCCCTTGCCCAAACTCAAAAAAGCCTATGAAAAAGGTATCAGGGGCATCTCATGAGGCCCCATACTGACCCCGGGCCCTCGGGCAGCACCCCAGTTTCCAAATGGTCAGTCCGCCCCTGCCACAGACACATCTGTGTTTGGGGTACCATTAACAGTACATTTGCACCTGCGTGCAGATTGCAAGAGCAGCGTGTTGGAACCCGGTTTGGGACATGTAAGTGGAACCCCGCCTTTCCCGCACTGCGTTCTGGTGTGAAGCGGCCCAACGTGAATTGAGTGTCTTGAAATGAATGGACTATTCTACACACACTGTGCAGAGGCCATACCTCTAGGTGTGAACCGCCTGTTCCCATGTGGTGCGCTTTTGACAACCCGTTTAATGGAATGGGCTACAAAGCGCAGCGGGCCACGAAAAAAAAAGTAGTGTTTGTGCTACTTTTTAAAAACGCACTGCACCGAATCACACAGTACTGTGGTGCCATGCGATGTAGGATCCATGTGTTTGCAAGCTGCGTTTGGGGGTGCCATTAACAATACATTGGCTCTCGCTCGCAGATCACAAGTGCAGTGCAACGCCGTGCAGGAAACACGCTCAGAGCCACCTTTCCCGCGCTGTGTGAACAGGCTTTACGTCATTTGGGTGTTTTCTGATTTCAACCGAACTTTGAGCGATTCATGCAGCTCGGTGTGTGCGGTCTCTGTAGCCTATGGGCCACGTCGTTTCCAGGTAGCTGTCATCAGTCTATCCTGAAATATTATCTCATTCGTGTACCGCTAAACAGCGTGCGTTTTTTTTCCCCTCTCTCGTCGAGCCGCTAGAGGTATAATTACCTGGCTTCCCAATTTGGTCCAGAGTAATTTGCACATCTGACTGATAAAAGCTTTTGAAAACCCTTTCTCTTTCCTCCTCTAATCTTCTTTGGCTGAGCTCCGGTGGGAATTTGCCTTCATCCATTGGGCTTAATTAGGAAGAAGTCAGTCTGCCAGGATCAGCTTTCAAGCGTCCGGTCCAAGGAGGGGAATCAGGGAACTCGATCTGCAGAGGTGGTAATGTTCTTGCAGACCTTCTCATCGTTTGTTTGCGAGAGCAAAAGCCGCCAACCGATCTCATTAACGTTCAACAGAAACTACTTAAAGCGTCCTTTCACGTTGTGGTAGAGCTAAATTAAAACTCGAAATTCATGGAAAGAAAATTCTACCTAGTAGAGTCTAAACAGTTTTCATTCTGTAGATACTGAGACTGTCCATTTAGGGCCCATGGCTGAAATCGTTGAAAATAGGTTATGAATCGGAGTTCCATCCCACTTATATGTACAATAAATTGCCAAAAGGATTGGGCCAGCCCTCCAAATCATGTGATTCAGGTGTTCCAATCCCTTCCATGGCCACAGGTGCATAAAATCATCACCTAGGTGTCAGCGCCTGTGGTAGTGAGCTCTTATTGATCCTCAGCTTGGGGTTCCCCAGGGTGCGGAGTCGAAGTCCCAGCCTGCTTCTTCACCAGAGCCACTGATGGTGGGGATGAACTTGCAGCAAGCTGGGACCAGGTCGCGGCCCCCAGGTACGCCCAGCTGAGGTTGAGGAGAGCAGAGTATAATGGGAGTAGACAAACAAAATCCGATAAGCCGAGGTCAGAACAGGCAGAAAACAAGCAAGGTCAGAGAACGAAGCCGGGGTCGGTACACGAGTAGTCAATGTAGGATTCAGACAGTAGTAACACAAGGGAGCTCCAACAACTAGGAAGTTGCTCAGGCAAAGTGGTCTAGACTGAGCATGTCTTATATAGACAGGCAAACAAGGAGGTAGGCCAGGAAGTGATGTAAGGGAAGGAAATAAAACCCAGAGGACAGCAGACGATGCCCATAGATGAACACAGACAAACACATGAGAAGGGATCAGGAACAGGACTGCAACAAGAAGGTAAGAACACAAACAAGAAACTGCAGGCTAACTTGTGACACTAGGCATGCAGACTGCTTCTACAAACATTTGTGAAAGAATGGGTCGCTCTCAGGAGCTCAGTGACTCCAAGTGTGGTACCTTCCTTTCCGTTCCAGAAAACTTTACTCTTATCCTGATTGATCTTGGAGCCTGATGCTTCAGAGTACCATGATATCAGAGAGACCACCTCCTCTGCTTCATCCGTCCCAGGGACAATCACTGATACATTGTCCACATAGGCAACAACCCTCAAAGGTGGCTAACCTGGGAGCACTACTGGTACCTCACACAAAATGCTGCTCTCTAGCCTCCTGATGATGGGGTCGATTGCAAACACATAAAGCAGGGAACTCAGAGGACAACCCTGGTGCACCCCAGAGCCAACCACAAAGGACTGTCCAACCCAACCATTAACAGGAGGGAAGCTTTCCGCCCCCTTATACAAGACTTTCAACCAATGGACAAAGCCACCTGGCAGACCGTACTTACTAAGGAGCAGCCACAGGTACTCATGGTTGACATGATCAAAAGCCTTTGCCTGATCCAATGCCAGCAAATACTTTCCCCAGCCTGCAGCCCTGCATTGCTCCAGGGCCTCCTGGACAGCTTACACCACTGTGAAGGTGCTGCTACCCTGGATCGAACAGTATTGATAGCGAGAAAGCAAAGACTCTGCTACTGACGACAAGCGCCAGGAAAGTATCTTTACCAGCACCTTTTTATTGCCATTGAGAAGGCTGATGGGGCACCAATTCTCGATCATCGAAGGATCCTTACCTATTGACAGAAGAATCAAAGCTGAGTTCCTAATGGAAGGGGGAACAGTCCCCTCAGCGAGGCAGCTGTTAAAAATCTCTACCAAATAAGGGCCAGAATAGACTTAAAAGCTTTGTAAAATTCAGCCGTCAAGCCTTCCAGTCCAGGTGACTTTTTGATGGCTAGCTGCTCAATTGCCCTCATCACCTCTTCAACTGTGATCTCCTCTGTCAAATTCATCAATGGAACATCTCCACCATTTAGACCTGGAGTAGAGTCCAAAAAGCTTTCCATCTTATCTCAATCAAGCCCTTTCCTCCCAAGAAGAACAACACCGCTGTAAGGCTCGGCCGCAAGAGACCAGTAAAATGGACCATACCTCCACTCTCTCTTGGCCAGATGAATATCTGCCAAGGAGGAGGGCCTAGTCTCTTGCAAAATAAAATTTTATCATCTAATTGGCTGAATAAAATGAAGGCCATAGAACGAGAGCTTACCAACTTAATGCTGGCTACATTTATTGTCGCCACTTTTAGAGGAGGGGGAACAGCCATTTGGGTTATTGGGTGGATTGCTTCATAGCTCCCCTCTGCTGCTCATCACCAGAAGCCTCTCTTTTTCTCAAGGCCTCCTCAAACTCCATTTCAGATTCTGAACTATGTTCAGAAGAAATGCCTGATGAGGAAATATTTAAATTGGCGGCCCAAAAATGATTGGAAACAGGCACTGGATCTTCCCGTCCCTGTTCCATCCCCGCCGCCCATCTCTTCTGCCTCACAACCTCCCTTCTCCCATCTAGGTACTGCCAGTCAGACTCAGAGATCCTCTTATCTCTTGCTTTTTTGTTAGAAGTCTTCACAGAAGACTTCGTTACAGAAGAGACAGCAGTACAATTTTTGCCACCCTCCACCACTCCTGCTGGGGGGGACCTTCCTTCAAGTCAGACTTGTGAGGGGAAGACTCACAGGGGATAACTGACTCAGGGGGCACAGATTTGGAAGGCTCTGACACAAGAGGAGCAGGTACAGTAGGGGACACAGAGACAGGCACAGAAGGAATACTTACAGACACAGGAGGGGTGGCCAATGGAACTGGGGAGGGGTTCTGATCAGAACCAGAGGAGTTAGTCACCGGAAAGGAGGATGATACACCAGGGGCCTCATTCTCCAACCTGTCCAGCCTCAACAGTTCATCAGTCAGCTCTTTCTCCACATTGTGCCAAGCTTCAGGACATTGGCTGTAAGGGTGGCCAAGGCGTAGGCATAGGTTGCACCTTATCTGGTTGCAGTCCTTGGCCACATGACCCTTACCCGACACATTATTGTACATATTAAAGCTGAACAGGAGGAGCTAAAATGCTCCTTTTCTCCACACAGACAGGGACACAGCTTTGGCTGACCAGGATAGAAAATAGTCATCCTGTCCCTCCCTATAAAAGTGGAGGAGGGCAGGTGACAGACAACGTTCCCATCCCTGGCTAACCTGACTGTCACCAACCAACCCCCAGTCCAGATGTTGCACTGATAAAGAATTATATCCGGTTTTGTCAAAACCTCCTCCTAATGTCTCAACCAGACCTCTAGGTCCCAAGCAGGAACACTCTCATTACTTAGGATGATGGTTATCTTTTTCACTGTTGACCTCTGTGAGACAGCAACTGGTGCCAGACCTTCCCATTTGGGGCTTGACCTGCACTGAGCCTCATACCATTCCCAAAACAGGTCAACACCCTCTGGCCTGTTGAAGCTTATGGTTTATTCCCGGCTCCCAGCGACATGGATGAGAGCATAGAGATCATTTGCCCTGAAACTCATACCCAAGATCAAATCAGCCACCACTCACCTTGCTGGAAGGACTGCACCACCTTCCCATTTAAGTATGATGACATTTAGCCTTGGACCTCTGGCAGAGGCCAGAGACCCAAGACCCGACCATCTGGTACTCAAAGTGGTGGTTTGTAGGGGAAAAACTTGCTTGGAAGTGGAGCTCCCCTTCGACTGCAGCCCTGGCTTGATAACATTACCAGGAGCAGAGCCTACCACCTGAGCAAAGATAGGCTTATCGGGGCCAAGGCCCCACACTGACATGGTATTAGTCCGCACATTACTATTCACAGATGGATCTGAGCTGGTAGAACTGTCCTTCACACCTGTCCTCGTAGGATTGTCCTTCACACCTGCACTGGTAGGATTGTTCTTCACACCTGCACTGGTAGGATTGTCCTTCACACCTGCACTGGTAAGATTGTCCTTCACAGCCCTCCTGGTAGGATTGTCCTTCACAGCCCTCCTGGTAGGATTGTCCTTCACACCTCTACTGGTAGGACTGTCCATCACACCTGCACTGGTAGGATTGTCCATCACACCTGCACTGGTAGGACTGTCCATCACACCTGCACTGGTAGGATTGTTCATCACACCTCTACTGGTAGAATTGTCCATCACACCTGCACTGGTAGGATTGTCCATCACACCTGCACTGGTAGGATTGTCCATCACACCTGCACTGGTAGGATTGTCCATCACACCTGCACTGGTAGGATTGTTCATCACACCTCTACTGGTAGAATTGTCCATCACACCTGCACTGGTCGGATTGTCCATCACACCTGCACTGGTAGGATTGTCCATCACACCTGCACTGGTAGGACTGTCCATCACACCTGCACTGGTAGGATTGTTCATCACACCTCTACTGGTAGAATTGTCCATCACACCTGCACTGGTAGGATTGTCCATCACACCTGCACTGGTAGGATTGTCCATCACACCTGCACTGGTAGGATCGTTCATCACACCTGCACTGGTAGGATTGTCCATCACACCTGCACTGGTAGGATTGTCCATCACACCTGCACTGGTAGGATTGTCCATCACACCTGCACTGGTAGGATTGTTCATCACACCTCTACTGGTAGAATTGTCCATCACACCTGCACTGGTATGATTGTCCATCACACCTCTACTGGTAGAATTGTCCATCACACCTGCACTGGTCGGATTGTCCATCACACCTGCACTGGTAGGATTGTCCATCACACCTGCACTGGTAGGACTGTCCATCACACCTGCACTGGTAGGATTGTTCATCACACCTCTACTGGTAGAATTGTCCATCACACCTGCACTGGTAGGACTGTCCATCACACCTGCACTGGTAGGATTGTCCATCACACCTCTACTGGTAGAATTGTCCATCACACCTCTACTGGTAGGATTGTCCATCACACCTCTACTGGTAGAATTGTCCATCACACCTCTACTGGTAGGATTGTCCATCACACCTCTACTGGTAGAATTGTCCATCACACCTGCACTGGTAGGATTGTCCATCACACCTGCACTGGTAGGATTGTCCATCACACCTGCACTGGTAGGATTGTCCATCACACCTGCACTGGTAGGATTGTCCATCACACCTGCACTGGTAGGATTGTAAATCACACTTGTACTGGAAAAACTGTTATCAGTAAGACAGACATTAACCTTTCCACCAGGTGCACCCACAGTCTTCACTGCAATAGTAAGGGTCACTGATGCTGCACTGTGGAGCCTTGTTCAGCAGCTGTGACTGGGCAAGCAGCTTTGGATTTGGCCAAAGAAGCGTTAACAGGTTCTGCTGGCATTTGTAGTCCCTCTGCAGAAATTTCATTTTTTTTTTTTTTTTTTTTTTTTTTTTTTTTTTAAATGCACATTTTGCTGACCTCTAACACTATCAGTCAAAGCATTGCTGGACATGGGGTCACCAGGCTGGGTGTCACTGGGCAAACGGTCAGCATTAGTTGCTGTGTTAAACTGCACAAAAATAGTTGTATCCACTGTTTGGGGCTTGATAGGCTTTACCTTATCTGGCACGTCATCAGGTATGTCCTCACCATCAAACACCAGCTAATTCCCACACATTGGAGACTGGATCACCCTTAGCTTGCCTCTTGAGTCTTGAGGAGTCCTGAGAAGGCATCCTTGCAAACCTTCTGTCATTACAAATCTTCTCCTTGAAAGGCCCATCTCTCCCTTCCATTATGACCACAATGGTTTCCTGCTGTTCCATCTGAACTTTAGCCAACTGGATTTACGAATCCATGGATCCACGGTTCCAGCTATACATGCTCTCACGCTGCTTACACAATCGCTTCAACTCCACTCTGAGTTTGTAGAGGTTGTATCGTTCCTTATTCAGAACCTTAATCCCAGCCACCACTCTCTCCCAAATGGACTCCATGCCTTCATATTCACCAGGGGTAGATAGATCACCAGCCCCAGCTTGTACTGAGGCAGGCATGTCACCCGTCAGCCCAGGGGATGGCTGCGAGCTCCCAGCAGGAGATGCCCCGCTGGGCTCCATGGCTTCCTCAGGAAGGAGCCAGGAGAGCTGGGATAGATTTCACCGCACTCCCCTCTCACACACAGGAGCTGGAGCACCTTCCGAATCTCAGTACCTGACAGCAGGAGAAACTCCTTGCTCCTGACACAACTGTGCTGCCAATGATGGGGACTATTCCTCCCACTGACACCAACAATAGGGAACTATACCTCCCACTGGCACCAACAATAGTGCACTATTCCTCCCACTGACACCAACAATGGGGCACTATCTCTCCCACTGATACCAACAATGGGGCACTATTCCTCCCACTGATAACAATGATGGGGCACTATTCCTTCCACTGATAACAATGACGGGTCACTATTCCTTCCACTGACACCAATGATGGGGCACTATTCCTTCCACTGATAACAATGACGGGTCACTATTCCTTCCACTGATAACAATGATGGGGCAATATTCCTTCCACTGATAACAATGACGGGGCACTATTCCTCCCACTGATACCAACAATGGAGCACTATTCTTCCCAATGACACCAACAATGGGGCACTATTCCTTCCACTGACAACACTGCTAAGGCATCATTCCTCCCACTGACACCAACAATAGAAAACTATTCCTTCCACTGACAGCAATGATGGGGCACTATTCCTCCTACTGATACCAATGATGGGGCACTATTCCTCCCACTGATACCAATGATGGAACACTATTCCTTCCATTGATACCAACAATTGGGGCACAATTCCTTCCACTGATACCAAAAATGGGGCACAATTCTTTTCACTGATACCAACAATTAGGCACTATTCCTCTCACTGACACCAATGATGGGGCAATATTCTGACTGATACCAACAACAGTGGGGAACTATTCCACTCTCTGACACCAATAATGGTTTACTATTCGTGCCACTGACACCAATTATGGGGCATTATTCCTCATCCTACTGACTACAGGCCTTTTTGTTCTTTCACTGACATTGGAGCATTTTCTACTCTCATTGTAAACAATCCAGCCATCCCAAAATCTGAAGACCCTTGTTTGGAAAGTTTGGAGAACCCTGGTGTAAACTATCCAAAATGAGAGGAAAATGTACAAAGATAGACTGAACAAAGAATAAAAGTTCTGTCAGAAGTGGGTGGCAAAGATTCACCATGAGGGGCAACAACTGAAAGTGCCCAGTCTTCATCCAGAGCTTCTGATGGAGGGGATGGAATTGTGTGGCTTGCACTCCCAGGCAGCGGTGCTCGCTTGGGACACAAAAAATGCCAACCATAGAGTGAATAGGACTTGATGTTTCAATCCCTGTGGCAAAACAGCACTCATGATGTTGGGATTGGTGTGATGAAAGAGGGAGGGTGGATAAGCAATTGGAGTAATCAGGTGGCTACCATCCATCATTGAGGTTTCACTGAAAATCTCTCTACATCTTCAGAAGACTCAACGGTAATACTTGGCATCCTAGGTACACCCCCATCAGTTTTATACTCTCCACTGGCTTGGGTCAGTAGAGCTAATAGGACTTGATGTTTCAATCTCTTTGGCAAATCAGCACTTACGATGTTGGGACTGGTGTGATCAAAAGATGGAGGGTAGATGTGTCATTGGGGTCATTAGGTGGACATTTTTCTTCACTGACATTATTTTGACATTCCCACTTTGTCTCCAGTGTCCCAGGTACACCCCCATCAGTTCCATACCCTCTACTAGCTGGGTTCAGTAGAGCTAATGGGACTTGATGTTTCAATCTCTTTGGCAAATCAGCACTTACAATGTTGGAACTGGTGTGATGATACGAGGGAGGGTAGATACATAATTGGGATCATTAGGTGGGCATTCTTTTTCATTGACATTTGTTGACAATCCCACTATGTCTCCAGTGTCCCAGGTACACCCCCAACAGTTCCATACTTTCTACTGGATGGGGTCAGTAGAGCAAATATGACTTGATGTTTCAATCCGTAGGGTAAAGCGGCACTCATGATGTTGGGATTGGTGTGACGAAAGAGGGAGGGTGGATAAGCAATTGGAATAATCAGGTGGCTACCATCCTTCATTGAGCTTTCACTGAAAATCTCTCTACATCTTCAGAAGGCTCAATGGTAATACTTGGCATCCCATGTACACCCCCATCAGTTTTATACTCTCCACTGGCTGGGGTCAGTAGAGCTAATAGGACTTGATGTTTCAATCTCTTTGGCGAATCAGCACTTACGATGCTGGGACTGGTGTGATGAAAAGAGGGAGGGTAGATACGTCATTGGGGTCATTAGGTGGACATTCTTGTTCACTGACATTTTGTTGACAATCCCACTATGTCTCCAGTGACCCAGGTACACCCCCATCAGTTCCATACTCTCTACTAGCTAGGGTCAGTAGAGCTAATAGGACTTGATGTTTTCAATCCCTATGGCAAAGTGGCACTAATGATGTTGGGATTGGTGTGAGGGAAGAGGGAGGGTGGATAAGCAATTGGAGTAATCAGGTGGCTACCTTCCTTCATTGAAGTTTCACTGAAAATCTCTCTACATCTGGCTACCTTCCTTCATCTCTCTAAATCTTCAGAAAGTTCAACGGTGATACGTGGCATCCCAGGTACACCCTCATCAGTTCCATACTCTCTTGCAGCCCAGTTGTTGTCTTTCTATTTAATCCAAATCCAATTGCTGCTTTTTTCTGTTGCATTTAATAAGGACTTGATTACAAATAAGGAGTTATAGACTGCTTGTAGGCTTTTTGCAGGGTCCTTAGGGAAAGGGAGCATGCCAATTATAGGAGGGGAAATGAGAAATACAGAAAACAACATTTATCTATGTCATATCAAGTTTTAAAAGAATTGAAGTTTTCCTTCTGTAGCATTACCCCCTCAGGGGTCGCTGAGTAATTTTTGGGTTCCCTGTCTTGCCTGACTGCGCTCTGAGAACTCACCCTCTGTTGACACCACCTTAAAGCTTTAGTCAGAGGAACCCTCTGGCTGCAACCACAAATTAGACTCTTAGATAGTTTAGAGTGAACAGATATCATGGTTGTATTGAGATCAAATGTAAGCACGGTAAAACAACAGAAACGTTTGTGGATTAAATAATAGCTATCACTCGTCGTAATTTCATGTAAAATGCAAACACAGCAAAATCTCAATCAGTTTTGAACTTCCTGCAATTCAGAATTTAGCCAGTAACCCGAATTTAGCCAGTAACCCAAGACCTGAGATGTTGTTCCCTACTGAGCAAGAAAAACTACCAAGAAGAGCGGCTAGCTCACTTGTGCTCTCAGAGGCGGGTGACAGGGTTAAATTCTGAGGCAAAGACAGAGCTCTTAGTTAAATAAGTCAATGTCCTTTTAAACTGCAGTATAAGACATTCTGCATGCTTGATGGGGCCCGAGTTGGTGCACTTTGAGAATTCAAATCCCTCTGAAAGCAAAGGTAGAAGTATCTTAATAAGGGGTGAATGCAACAGAAAGGAGTTGCCTGTCTAATTGGTAGGTGACTTGGGCACTACTCTTGCAACACACACAGGGCAAGATACAGATTGAAGCAGGGACATACACATGTATGAGCAGCAGCCCTTTCTGTAAGGTCTTGGGACCCCAGTAACAAACTGCAGCAAGGCAGGAGCACTTTGGTGAATGTGGGACCGAGTGCAGTGAGAGCAATGATGTGGCTTAGTTTGCGGATGGCAAGGCATGGCAGTGGGCTCCTGTGATTGCGTTATGATTAGAGATGAGCGAAGTATTCAAAAATTCGATTCGACTGATTCGGCGAATTCGTAGAAAAATTTCGATTCGAGTCGAATATATTCGCTGTGAATTTAACTTAAAAAAGGGTGTTTCTAGGCTTCAGAGAGACTTAATATTAGTGCTGAACACTGTACCTTTAATTTAAATGCCCTTGGAGTCTGCTGGGGAAGAGAAATAATACTGTCAGGCAGTATGACATGCAGATGAGTGCCGTCGATCTTAGAATCACCGCACACTTCACTCATTTGGCCAGTCACGGGGCCAAAACCAGAGTGTGGAGCCACAGTGTGGCGGTGGAGGCAGCAGCAATGGGAGGCCATACAGCACCCTATGACAAAAATGGAAACCACCAGCAGTGTGAGGAGACCTGAAAGTGGCACATGGCAGAGTGTGGCGATAGAGACAGCAGCAATGGGAGGCCGTACAGGGACCCATGAGACACTCTGGACCTGGCAGCAGCATGAGGAGGCGGTACAGGGGCCCATGGCAGATTACGGGCCTGGCAGCAGCATGAGGGGTCGGTACGGGGGCCCATGGCAGATTACAGGCCTGGCAGCAGCAATGGGAGGCCGTACAGGGACCCATGACACAATCTGGACGTGGCAGCAGCATGGGGAGGTGGTACAGGGGCCCATGACAGATTACGGGCCTGGCAGCAGCATTTGGAGTCGGTACGGGGGCCCATGACACACTCTGGACCTGGCAGCAGCATGAGGAGGCGGTACACGGGCGCATGACAGATTACGAGCCTGGCAGCAGCAACTTGGACAGGAGGACGTTCAGTTTCTGCACTGTCTGGTGCGTGCTCGCAAACTGTTGTCTCTTGGAAACGGATTCCAAGAAAGACTGCTGACGGAATCCGTGAAGAGGAGTAGCAGGAGAAGGAGCATCTGAACGAGCGGAATATGCCAACAAGCGACAACAGGGGCCTATGGCAGATTAGGGGCCTGGCAGCAGCTATGGGAGGCCCGTAATCTGCCAGCACCCTATGTCAAAAAATTCTACACACCAGCAGTGTGTGAGGAGACCTGAAAGTGGCACATGGCAGAGTGTGGCGATGGAGACAGCAGCAATGGGAGGCCGTACAGGGACCCATGAGAGACTCTGGACCTGGCAGCAGCATGAGGAGGCGGTATATAGGGGCCTATGGCAGATTAGGGGCCTGGCAGCAGCTATGGGAGGCCCATAATCTGCCAGCACCCTATGTCAAAAAATTCTACACACCAGCAGTGTGTGAGGAGACCTGAAAGTGGCACATGGCAGAGTGTGGCGATGGAGACAGCAGCAATGGGAGGCCGTACAGGGACCCATGACAGACTCTGGACCTGGCAGCAGCATGAGGAGGCGGTATATAGGGGCCCATGGCAGATTAGGGGCCTGGCAGCAGCTATGGGAGGCCCATAATCTGCCAGCACCCTATGTCAAAAAATTCTACACACCAGCAGTGTGTGAGGAGACCTGAAAGTGGCACATGGCAGAGTGTGGTGATGGAGACAGCAGCAATGGGAGGCCGTACAGGGACCCATGACAGACTCTGGACCTGGCAGCAGCATGAGGAGGCGGTATATAGGGGCCTATGGCAGATTAGGGGCCTGGCAGCAGCTATGGGAGGCCCGTAATCTGCCAGCACCCTATGTCAAAAAATTCTACACACCAGCAGTGTGTGAGGAGACCTGAAAGTGGCACATGGCAGAGTGTGGCAATGGAGACAGCAGCAATGGGAGGCCGTACAGGGACCCATGAGAGACTCTGGACCTGGCAGCAGCATGAGGAAGCGGTATATAGGGGCCTATGGCAGATTTGGGGCCTGGCAGCAGCTATAGGAGGCCCATAATCTGCCAGCACCCTATGTCAAAAAATTCTACACACCAGCAGTGTGTGAGGAGACCTGAAAGTGGCACATGGCAGAGTGTGGCGATGGAGACAGCAGCAATGGGAGGCCGTACAGGGACCCATGAGAGACTCTGGACCTGGCAGCAGCATGAGGAAGCGGTATATAGGGGCCTATGGCAGATTAGGGGCCTGGCAGCAGCAATGGGAGGCCCATAATCTGCCAGCACCCTATGTCAAAAAATTCTACACACCAGCAGTGTGTGAGGAGACCTGAAAGTGGCACATGGCAGAGTGTGGCGATGGAGACAGCAGCAATGGGAGGCCGTACAGGGACCCATGACAGACTCTGGACCTGGCAGCAGCATGAGGAGGCGGTATATAGGGGCCTATGGCAGATTAGGGGCCTGGCAGCAGCTATGGGAGGCCCGTAATCTGCCAGCACCCTATGTCAAAAAATTCTACACACCAGCAGTGTGTGAGGAGACCTGAAAGTGGCACATGGCAGAGTGTGGCAATGGAGACAGCAGCAATGGGAGGCCGTACAGGGACCCATGAGAGACTCTGGACCTGGCAGCAGCATGAGGAAGCGGTATATAGGGGCCTATGGCAGATTAGGGGCCTGGCAGCAGCTATAGGATGCCCATAATCTGCCAGCACCCTATGTCAAAAAATTCTACACACCAGCAGTGTGTGAGGAGACCTGAAAGTGGCACATGGCAGAGTGTGGCGATGGAGACAGCAGCAATGGGAGGCCGTACAGGGACCCATGAGAGACTCTGGACCTGGCAGCAGCATGAGGAAGCGGTATATAGGGGCCTATGGCAGATTAGGGGCCTGGCAGCAGCAATGGGAGGCCCATAATCTGCCAGCACCCTATGTCAAAAAATTCTACACACCAGCAGTGTGTGAGGAAACCTGAAAGTGGCACATGGCAGAGTGTGGCGATGGAGACAGCAGCAATGGGAGGCCGTACAGGGACCCATGAGAGACTCTGGACCTGGCAGCAGCATGAGGAAGCGGTATATAGGGGCCTATGGCAGATTAGGGGCCTGGCAGCAGCAATGGGAGGCCCATAATCTGCCAGCACCCTATGTCAAAAAATTCTACACACCAGCAGTGTGTGAGGAGACCTGAAAGTGGCACATGGCAGAGTGTGGCGATGGAGACAGCAGCAATGGGAGGCCGTACAGGGACCCATGAGAGACTCTGGACCTGGCAGCAGCATGAGGAGGCGGTATATAGGGGCCTATGGCAGATTAGGGGCCTGGCAGCAGTTATGGGAGGCCCATAATCTGCCAGCACCCTATGTCAAAAAATTCTACACACCAGCAGTGTGTGAGGAGACCTGAAAGTGGCACATGGCAGAGTGTGGCGATGGAGACAGCAGCAATGGGAGGCCGTACAGGGACCCATGACAGACTCTGGACCTGGCAGCAGCATGAGGAGGCGGTATATAGGGGCCTATGGCAGATTAGGGGCCTGGCAGCAGCAATGGGAGGCCCATAATCTGCCAGCACCCTATGTCAAAAAATTCTACACACCAGCAGTGTGTGAGGAGACCTGAAAGTGGCACATGGCAGAGTGTGGCGATGGAGACAGCAGCAATGGGAGGCCGTACAGGGACCCATGAGAGACTCTGGACCTGGCAGCAGCATGAGGAAGCGGTATATAGGGGCCTATGGCAGATTAGGGGCCTGGCAGCAGCAATGGGAGGCCCATAATCTGCCAGCACCCTATGTCAAAAAATTCTACACACCAGCAGTGTGTGAGGAGACCTGAAAGTGGCACATGGCAGAGTGTGGCGATGGAGACAGCAGCAATGGGAGGCCGTACAGGGACCCATGAGAGACTCTGGACCTGGCAGCAGCATGAGGAAGCGGTATATAGGGGCCTATGGCAGATTAGGGGCCTGGCAGCAGCAATGGGAGGCCCATAATCTGCCAGCACCCTATGTCAAAAAATTCTACACACCAGCAGTGTGTGAGGAGACCTGAAAGTGGCACATGGCAGAGAGTGGCGATGGAGACAGCAGCAATGGGAGGCCGTACAGGGACCCATGACAGACTCTGGACCTGGCAGCAGCATGAGGAGGCGGTATATAGGGGCCTATGGCAGATTAGGGGCCTGGCAGCAGCTATGGGAGGCCCGTAATCTGCCAGCACCCTATGTCAAAAAATTCTACACACCAGCAGTGTGTGAGGAGACCTGAAAGTGGCACATGGCAGAGTGTGGCAATGGAGACAGCAGCAATGGGAGGCCGTACAGGGACCCATGAGAGACTCTGGACCTGGCAGCAGCATGAGGAAGCGGTATATAGGGGCCTATGGCAGATTAGGGGCCTGGCAGCAGCTATAGGAGGCCCATAATCTGCCAGCACCCTATGTCAAAAAATTCTACACACCAGCAGTGTGTGAGGAGACCTGAAAGTGGCACATGGCAGAGTGTGGCGATGGAGACAGCAGCAATGGGAGGCCGTACAGGGACCCATGAGAGACTCTGGACCTGGCAGCAGCATGAGGAAGCGGTATATAGGGGCCTATGGCAGATTAGGGGCCTGGCAGCAGCAATGGGAGGCCCATAATCTGCCAGCACCCTATGTCAAAAAATTCTACACACCAGCAGTGTGTGAGGAGACCTGAAAGTGGCACATGGCAGAGTGTGGCGATGGAGACAGCAGCAATGGGAGGCCGTACAGGGACCCATGAGAGACTCTGGACCTGGCAGCAGCATGAGGAAGCGGTATATAGGGGCCTATGGCAGATTAGGGGCCTGGCAGCAGCAATGGGAGGCCCATAATCTGCCAGCACCCTATGTCAAAAAATTCTACACACCAGCAGTGTGTGAGGAGACCTGAAAGTGGCACATGGCAGAGTGTGGCGATGGAGACAGCAGCAATGGGAGGCCGTACAGGGACCCATGAGAGACTCTGGACCTGGCAGCAGCATGAGGAGGCGGTATATAGGGGCCTATGGCAGATTAGGGGCCTGGCAGCAGCTATGGGAGGCCCATAATCTGCCAGCACCCTATGTCAAAAAATTCTACACACCAGCAGTGTGTGAGGAGACCTGAAAGTGGCACATGGCAGAGTGTGGCGATGGAGACAGCAGCAATGGGAGGCCGTACAGGGACCCATGACAGACTCTGGACCTGGCAGCAGCATGAGGAGGCGGTATATAGGGGCCTATGGCAGATTAGGGGCCTGGCAGCAGCAATGGGAGGCCCATAATCTGCCAGCACCCTATGTCAAAAAATTCTACACACCAGCAGTGTGTGAGGAGACCTGAAAGTGGCACATGGCAGAGTGTGGCGATGGAGACAGCAGCAATGGGAGGCCGTACAGGGACCCATGAGAGACTCTGGACCTGGCAGCAGCATGAGGAAGCGGTATATAAGGGCCTATGGCAGATTAGGGGCCTGGCAGCAGCAATGGGAGGCCCATAATCTGCCAGCACCCTATGTCAAAAAATTCTACACACCAGCAGTGTGTGAGGAGACCTGAAAGTGGCACATGGCAGAGTGTGGCGATGGAGACAGCAGCAATGGGAGGCCGTACAGGGACCCATGACAGACTCTGGACCTGGCAGCAGCATGAGGAGGCGGTATATAGGGGCCTATGGCAGATTAGGGGCCTGGCAGCAGCTATGGGAGGCCCGTAATCTGCCAGCACCCTATGTCAAAAAATTCTACACACCAGCAGTGTGTGAGGAGACCTGAAAGTGGCACATGGCAGAGTGTGGCAATGGAGACAGCAGCAATGGGAGGCCGTACAGGGACCCATGAGAGACTCTGGACCTGGCAGCAGCATGAGGAAGCGGTATATAGGGGCCTATGGCAGATTAGGGTCCTGGCAGCAGCTATAGGAGGCCCATAATCTGCCAGCACCCTATGTCAAAAAATTCTACACACCAGCAGTGTGTGAGGAGACCTGAAAGTGGCACATGGCAGAGTGTGGCGATGGAGACAGCAGCAATGGGAGGCCGTACAGGGACCCATGAGAGACTCTGGACCTGGCAGCAGCATGAGGAAGCGGTATATAGGGGCCTATGGCAGATTAGGGGCCTGGCAGCAGCAATGGGAGGCCCATAATCTGCCAGCACCCTATGTCAAAAAATTCTACACACCAGCAGTGTGTGAGGAGACCTGAAAGTGGCACATGGCAGAGTGTGGCGATGGAGACAGCAGCAATGGGAGGCCGTACAGGGACCCATGAGAGACTCTGGACCTGGCAGCAGCATGAGGAGGCGGTATATAGGGGCCTATGGCAGATTAGGGGCCTGGCAGCAGCAATGGGAGGCCCATAATCTGCCAGCACCCTATGTCAAAAAATTCTACACACCAGCAGTGTGTGAGGAGACCTGAAAGTGGCACATGGCAGAGTGTGGCGATGGAGACAGCAGCAATGGGAGGCCGTACAGGGACCCATGAGAGACTCTGGACCTGGCAGCAGCATGAGGAGGCGGTATATAGGGGCCTATGGCAGATTAGGGGCCTGGCAGCAGCTATGGGAGGCCCATAATCTGCCAGCACCCTATGTCAAAAAATTCTACACACCAGCAGTGTGTGAGGAGACCTGAAAGTGGCACATGGCAGAGTGTGGCGATGGAGACAGCAGCAATGGGAGGCCGTACAGGGACCCATGACAGACTCTGGACCTGGCAGCAGCATGAGGAGGCTGTATATAGGGGCCTATGGCAGATTAGGGGCCTGGCAGCAGCTATGGGAGGCCCATAATCTGCCAGCACCCTATGTCAAAAAATTCTACACACCAGCAGTGTGTGAGGAGACCTGAAAGTGGCACATGGCAGAGTGTGGCGATGGAGACAGCAGCAATGGGAGGCCGTACAGGGACCCATGAGAGACTCTGGACCTGGCAGCAGCATGAGGAAGCGGTATATAGGGGCCTATGGCAGATTAGGGGCCTGGCAGCAGCAATGGGAGGCCCATAATCTGCCAGCACCCTATGTCAAAAAATTCTACACACCAGCAGTGTGTGAGGAGACCTGAAAGTGGCACATGGCAGAGAGTGGCGATGGAGACAGCAGCAATGGGAGGCCGTACAGGGACCCATGACAGACTCTGGACCTGGCAGCAGCATGAGGAGGCGGTATATAGGGGCCTATGGCAGATTAGGGGCCTGGCAGCAGCTATGGGAGGCCCGTAATCTGCCAGCACCCTATGTCAAAAAATTCTACACACCAGCAGTGTGTGAGGAGACCTGAAAGTGGCACATGGCAGAGTGTGGCAATGGAGACAGCAGCAATGGGAGGCCGTACAGGGACCCATGAGAGACTCTGGACCTGGCAGCAGCATGAGGAAGCGGTATATAGGGGCCTATGGCAGATTAGGGGCCTGGCAGCAGCTATAGGAGGCCCATAATCTGCCAGCACCCTATGTCAAAAAATTCTACACACCAGCAGTGTGTGAGGAGACCTGAAAGTGGCACATGGCAGAGTGTGGCGATGGAGACAGCAGCAATGGGAGGCCGTACAGGGACCCATGAGAGACTCTGGACCTGGCAGCAGCATGAGGAAGCGGTATATAGGGGCCTATGGCAGATTAGGGGCCTGGCAGCAGCAATGGGAGGCCCATAATCTGCCAGCACCCTATGTCAAAAAATTCTACACACCAGCAGTGTGTGAGGAGACCTGAAAGTGGCACATGGCAGAGTGTGGCGATGGAGACAGCAGCAATGGGAGGCCGTACAGGGACCCATGAGAGACTCTGGACCTGGCAGCAGCATGAGGAAGCGGTATATAGGGGCCTATGGCAGATTAGGGGCCTGGCAGCAGCAATGGGAGGCCCATAATCTGCCAGCACCCTATGTCAAAAAATTCTACACACCAGCAGTGTGTGAGGAGACCTGAAAGTGGCACATGGCAGAGTGTGGCGATGGAGACAGCAGCAATGGGAGGCCGTACAGGGACCCATGAGAGACTCTGGACCTGGCAGCAGCATGAGGAGGCGGTATATAGGGGCCTATGGCAGATTAGGGGCCTGGCAGCAGCTATGGGAGGCCCATAATCTGCCAGCACCCTATGTCAAAAAATTCTACACACCAGCAGTGTGTGAGGAGACCTGAAAGTGGCACATGGCAGAGTGTGGCGATGGAGACAGCAGCAATGGGAGGCCGTACAGGGACCCATGACAGACTCTGGACCTGGCAGCAGCATGAGGAGGCGGTATATAGGGGCCTATGGCAGATTAGGGGCCTGGCAGCAGCAATGGGAGGCCCATAATCTGCCAGCACCCTATGTCAAAAAATTCTACACACCAGCAGTGTGTGAGGAGACCTGAAAGTGGCACATGGCAGAGTGTGGCGATGGAGACAGCAGCAATGGGAGGCCGTACAGGGACCCATGAGAGACTCTGGACCTGGCAGCAGCATGAGGAAGCGGTATATAGGGGCCTATGGCAGATTAGGGGCCTGGCAGCAGCAATGGGAGGCCCATAATCTGCCAGCACCCTATGTCAAAAAATTCTACACACCAGCAGTGTGTGAGGAGACCTGAAAGTGGCACATGGCAGAGTGTGGCGATGGAGACAGCAGCAATGGGAGGCCGTACAGGGACCCATGACAGACTCTGGACCTGGCAGCAGCATGAGGAGGCGGTATATAGGGGCCTATGGCAGATTAGGGGCCTGGCAGCAGCTATGGGAGGCCCGTAATCTGCCAGCACCCTATGTCAAAAAATTCTACACACCAGCAGTGTGTGAGGAGACCTGAAAGTGGCACATGGCAGAGTGTGGCAATGGAGACAGCAGCAATGGGAGGCCGTACAGGGACCCATGAGAGACTCTGGACCTGGCAGCAGCATGAGGAAGCGGTATATAGGGGCCTATGGCAGATTAGGGTCCTGGCAGCAGCTATAGGAGGCCCATAATCTGCCAGCACCCTATGTCAAAAAATTCTACACACTAGCAGTGTGTGAGGAGACCTGAAAGTGGCACATGGCAGAGTGTGGCGATGGAGACAGCAGCAATGGGAGGCCGTACAGGGACCCATGAGAGACTCTGGACCTGGCAGCAGCATGAGGAAGCAGTATATAGGGGCCTATGGCAGATTAGGGGCCTGGCAGCAGCAATGGGAGGCCCATAATCTGCCAGCACCCTATGTCAAAAAATTCTACACACCAGCAGTGTGTGAGGAGACCTGAAAGTGGCACATGGCAGAGTGTGGCGATGGAGACAGCAGCAATGGGAGGCCGTACAGGGACCCATGAGAGACTCTGGACCTGGCAGCAGCATGAGGAGGCGGTATATAGGGGCCTATGGCAGATTAGGGGCCTGGCAGCAGCAATGGGAGGCCCATAATCTGCCAGCACCCTATGTCAAAAAATTCTACACACCAGCAGTGTGTGAGGAGACCTGAAAGTGGCACATGGCAGAGTGTGGCGATGGAGACAGCAGCAATGGGAGGCCGTACAGGGACCCATGAGAGACTCTGGACCTGGCAGCAGCATGAGGAGGCGGTATATAGGGGCCTATGGCAGATTAGGGGCCTGGCAGCAGCTATGGGAGGCCCATAATCTGCCAGCACCCTATGTCAAAAAATTCTACACACCAGCAGTGTGTGAGGAGACCTGAAAGTGGCACATGGCAGAGTGTGGCGATGGAGACAGCAGCAATGGGAGGCCGTACAGGGACCCATGACAGACTCTGGACCTGGCAGCAGCATGAGGAGGCTGTATATAGGGGCCTATGGCAGATTAGGGGCCTGGCAGCAGCTATGGGAGGCCCATAATCTGCCAGCACTCTATGTCAAAAAATTCTACACACCAGCAGTGTGTGAGGAGACCTGAAAGTGGCACATGGCAGAGTGTGGCGATGGAGACAGCAGCAATGGGAGGCCGTACAGGGACCCATGACAGACTCTGGACCTGGCAGCAGCATGAGGAGGCGGTATATAGGGGCCTATGGCAGATTAGGGGCCTGGCAGCAGCTATGGGAGGCCCGTAATCTGCCAGCACCCTATGTCAAAAAATTCTACACACCAGCAGTGTGTGAGGAGACCTGAAAGTGGCACATGGCAGAGTGTGGCAATGGAGACAGCAGCAATGGGAGGCCGTACAGGGACCCATGACAGACTCTGGACCTGGCAGCAGCATGAGGAGGCGGTATATAGGGGCCTATGGCAGATTAGGGGCCTGGCAGCAGCTATGGGAGGCCCATAATCTGCCAGCACCCTATGTCAAAAAATTCTACACACCAGCAGTGTGTGAGGAGACCTGAAAGTGGCACATGGCAGAGTGTGGCGATGGAGACAGCAGCAATGGGAGGCCGTACAGGGACCCATGACAGACTCTGGACCTGGCAGCAGCATGAGGAGGCGGTATATAGGGGCCTATGGCAGATTAGGGGCCTAGCAGCAGCTATGGGAGGCCCATAATCTGCCAGCACCCTATGTCAAAAAATTCTACACACCAGCAGTGTGTGAGGAGACCTGAAAGTGGCACATGGCAGAGTGTGGCGATGGAGACAGCAGCAATGGGAGGCCGTACAGGGACCCATGACAGACTCTGGACCTGGCAGCAGCATGAGGAGGCGGTATATAGGGGCCTATGGCAGATTAGGGGCCTGGCAGCAGCTATGGGAGGCCCGTAATCTGCCAGCACCCTATGTCAAAAAATTCTACACACCAGCAGTGTGTGAGGAGACCTGAAAGTGGCACATGGCAGAGTGTGGCAATGGAGACAGCAGCAATGGGAGGCCGTACAGGGACCCATGACAGACTCTGGACCTGGCAGCAGCATGAGGAGGCGGTATATAGGGGCCTATGGCAGATTAGGGGCCTGGCAGCAGCTATGGGAGGCCCATAATCTGCCAGCACCCTATGTCAAAAAATTCTACACACCAGCAGTGTGTGAGGAGACCTGAAAGTGGCACATGGCAGAGTGTGGCGATGGAGACAGCAGCAATGGGAGGCCGTACAGGGACCCATGACAGACTCTGGACCTGGCAGCAGCATGAGGAGGCGGTATATAGGGGCCTGTGGCAGATTAGGGGCCTGGCAGCAGCTATGGGAGGCCCATAATCTGCCAGCACCCTATGTCAAAAAATTCTACACACCAGCAGTGTGTGAGGAGACCTGAAAGTGGCACATGGCAGAGTGTGGCGATGGAGACAGCAGCAATGGGAGGCCGTACAGGGACCCATGACAGACTCTGGACCTGGCAGCAGCATGAGGAAGCGGTATATAGGGGTCTATGGCAGATTAGGGGCCTGGCAGCAGCTATAGGAGGCCCATAATCTGCCAGCACCCTATGTCAAAAAATTCTACACACCAGCAGTGTGTGAGGAGACCTGAAAGTGGCACATGGCAGAGTGTGGAGATGGAGACAGCAGCAATGGGAGGCCGTACAGGCACCCATGACAGACTCTGGACCTGGCAGCAGCATGAGGAAGCGGTATATAGGGGCCTATGGCAGATTAGGGGCCTGGCAGCAGCTATGGGAGGCCCATAATCTGCCAGCACCCTATGTCAAAAAATTCTACACAGCAGCAGTGTGTGAGGAGACCTGAAAGTGGCACATGGCAGAGTGTGGCGATGGAGACAGCAGCAATGGGAGGCCGTACAGGGACCCATGACAGACTCTGGACCTGGCAGCAGCATGAGGAAGCGGTATATAGGGGCCTATGGCAGATTAGGGGCCTGGCAGCAGCTATAGGAGGCCCATAATCTGCCAGCACCCTATGTCAAAAAATTCTACACACCAGCAGTGTGTGAGGAGACCTGAAAGTGGCACATGGCAGAGTGTGGCGATGGAGACAGCAGCAATGGGAGGCCGTACAGGGACCCATGAGAGACTCTGGACCTGGCAGCAGCATGAGGAGGCGGTATATAGGGGCCTATGGCAGATTAGGGGCCTGGCAGCAGCAATGGGAGGCCCATAATCTGCCAGCACCCTATGTCAAAAAATTCTACACACCAGCAGTGTGTGAGGAGACCTGAAAGTGGCACATGGCAGAGTGTGGCGATGGAGACAGCAGCAATGGGAGGCCGTACAGGGACCCATGACAGACTCTGGACCTGGCAGCAGCATGAGGAGGCGGTATATAGGGGCCTATGGCAGATTAGGGGCCTGGCAGCAGCTATGGGAGGCCCATAATCTGCCAGCACCCTATGTCAAAAAATTCTACACACCAGCAGTGTGTGAGGAGACCTGAAAGTGGCACATGGCAGAGTGTGGCGATGGAGACAGCAGCAATGGGAGGCCGTACAGGGACCCATGACAGACTCTGGACCTGGCAGCAGCATGAGGAGGCGGTATATAGGGGCCTATGGCAGATTAGGGGCCTGGCAGCAGCTATGGGAGGCCCATAATCTGCCAGCACCCTATGTCAAAAAATTCTACACACCAGCAGTGTGTGAGGAGACCTGAAAGTGGCACATGGCAGAGTGTGGCAATGGAGACAGCAGCAATGGGAGGCCGTACAGGGACCCATGACAGACTCTGGACCTGGCAGCAGCATGAGGAGGCGGTATATAGGGGCCTATGGCAGATTAGGGGCCTGGCAGCAGCTATGGGAGGCCCATAATCTGCCAGCACCCTATGTCAAAAAATTCTACACAGCAGCAGTGTGTGAGGAGACCTGAAAGTGGCACATGGCAGAGTGTGGCGATGGAGACAGCAGCAATGGGAGGCCGTACAGGGACCCATGAGAGACTCTGGACCTGGCAGCAGCATGAGGAAGCGGTATATAGGGGCCTATGGCAGATTAGGGGCCTGGCAGCAGCAATGGGAGGCCCATAATCTGCCAGCACCCTATGTCAAAAAATTCTACACACCAGCAGTGTGTGAGGAGACCTGAAAGTGGCACATGGCAGAGTGTGGCGATGGAGACAGCAGCAATGGGAGGCCGTACAGGGACCCATGACAGACTCTGGACCTGGCAGCAGCATGAGGAGGCGGTATATAGGGGCCTATGGCAGATTAGGGGCCTGGCAGCAGCTATGGGAGGCCCATAATCTGCCAGCACCCTATGTCAAAAAATTCTACACACCAGCAGTGTGTGAGGAGACCTGAAAGTGGCACATGGCAGAGTGTGGCGATGGAGACAGCAGCAATGGGAGGCCGTACAGGGACCCATGACAGACTCTGGACCTGGCAGCAGCATGAGGAGGCGGTATATAGGGGCCTATGGCAGATTAGGGGCCTGGCAGCAGCTATGGGAGGCCCATAATCTGCCAGCACCCTATGTCAAAAAATTCTACACACCAGCAGTGTGTGAGGAGACCTGAAAGTGGCACATGGCAGAGTGTGGCAATGGAGACAGCAGCAATGGGAGGCCGTACAGGGACCCATGACAGACTCTGGACCTGGCAGCAGCATGAGGAGGCGGTATATAGGGGCCTATGGCAGATTAGGGGCCTGGCAGCAGCTATGGGAGGCCCATAATCTGCCAGCACCCTATGTCAAAAAATTCTACACACCAGCAGTGTGTGAGGAGACCTGAAAGTGGCACATGGCAGAGTGTGGCGATGGAGACAGCAGCAATGGGAGGCCGTACAGGGACCCATGAGAGACTCTGGACCTGGCAGCAGCATGAGGAAGCGGTATATAGGGGCCTATGGCAGATTAGGGGCCTGGCAGCAGCAATGGGAGGCCCATAATCTGCCAGCACCCTATGTCAAAAAATTCTACACACCAGCAGTGTGTGAGGAGACCTGAAAGTGGCACATGGCAGAGTGTGGCGATGGAGACAGCAGCAATGGGAGGCCGTACAGGGACCCATGACAGACTCTGGACCTGGCAGCAGCATGAGGAGGCGGTATATAGGGGCCTATGGCAGATTAGGGGCCTGGCAGCAGCTATGGGAGGCCCATAATCTGCCAGCACCCTATGTCAAAAAATTCTACACACCAGCAGTGTGTGAGGAGACCTGAAAGTGGCACATGGCAGAGTGTGGCGATGGAGACAGCAGCAATGGGAGGCCGTACAGGGACCCATGAGAGACTCTGGACCTGGCAGCAGCATGAGGAAGCGGTATATAGGGGCCTATGGCAGATTAGGGGCCTGGCAGCAGCTATAGGTGGCCCATAATCTGCCAGCACCCTATGTCAAAAAATTCTACACACCAGCAGTGTGTGAGGAGACCTGAAAGTGGCACATGGCAGAGTGTGGCGATGGAGACAGCAGCAATGGGAGGCCGTACAGGGACCCATGAGAGACTCTGGACCTGGCAGCAGCATGAGGAAGCGGTATATAGGGGCCTATGGCAGATTAGGGGCCTGGCAGCAGCTATGGGAGGCCCATAATCTGCCAGCACCCTATGTCAAAAAATTCTACACACCAGCAGTGTGTGAGGAGACCTGAAAGTGGCACATGGCAGAGTGTGGCGATGGAGACAGCAGCAATGGGAGGCCGTACAGGGACCCATGAGAGACTCTGGACCTGGCAGCAGCATGAGGAAGCGGTATATAGGGGCCTATGGCAGATTAGGGGCCTGGCAGCAGCTATGGGAGGCCCATAATCTGCCAGCACCCTATGTCAAAAAATTCTACACACCAGCAGTGTGTGAGGAGACCTGAAAGTGGCACATGGCAGAGTGTGGCAATGGAGACAGCAGCAATGGGAGGCCGTACAGGGACCCATGAGAGACTCTGGACCTGGCAGCAGCATGAGGAGGCGGTATATAGGGGCCTATGGCAGATTAGGGGCCTGGCAGCAGCTATGGGAGGCCCGTAATCTGCCAGCACCCTATGTCAAAAAATTCTACACACCAGCAGTGTGTGAGGAGACCTCAAAGTGGCACATGTTTGAGGCATGATTCATGGCGGATTTAGTCAGTTGTGTCAGGAACTGGTGGTTTGAAATCCAGACTAATCCACGCCTGATTCATTTTCACAAACGTCAGTCTCTCCACACTTTGGGTGGACAGTCGTGTCCTCCGCGGAGTTACAATACCTCCTGCCGCACTAAACACGCGCTCCGATGCCACGCTACTGGCCGGGCATGACAGCCTTTCAAGGGCAAATTCAGCTAGTTGGGGCCAAAGGTCAAGTTTCGTTGCCCAGTAGTCAAGGGGATTGTCTACCTCGGTTGGCAGGGTGCTGTCCAAGTAGGCCCAAGCCTGTTGTTTGAGGTCCTGCTCCAGGTCCACCTGATGCTGCTGCTGCTGCTGCGGCTGGTTAGTAGTTTCCTCACTGCGCTGGTGAAGAAAGCTACTCATCATCGACTGCAGACTGAGGCAGCTGCTGCTGGTGGAGCTGCCACTGCTCCTACCACCCCACCCCTCCCCTGCTGCCATGGCAGCGGAACGCGAGCGCACAGGGCCCACAGTGTCTGAGGATGGACGTTGGCGCACAAAGGCAGAGACCAACTGACTACATAGGTGGTTTTTATAGTACGTTATTTTGGCCTCCCTCTCAGCAGGTGTGAAAAAGGCCACCATTTTGGAACGGTAGCGAGGGTCCAACAAGGTGGACAGCCAAAAGTCATCCCTCTGTCTGATGGTTATTATTCGGCTGTCGCTACGCAAGCAACCGAGCATGCTATGGGCCATTTGTGCCAAGGAATGCGAGGGACTCCCTGCCTCCATCTCCACAGCATACTGCCACGGTGCGTCTGGGTCCTCTGTCTCCTCCTCCTCCTCCTCTACCAGATGCTCCTGCTCCTCCACTCCTGTCCGCTGAGTGGAAAAACCACCCATTTCACTCAATAATTCCTGAGCACAAATGTCCTCCTCTACCTCCTCCTCTTCTTCCTGTCCTGCCCCCACAGGGGTCATGTGGCGTTGAGATCTGTGCGCCACGTCTACCGCAGCCTGACCAGCCATTGTTAACAGCATTTGTTCAAGGACGTGCAACAGAGGAATGACGTCGTTCATCCCATAGTCCTGCCGACTCACGAATAGCGTGGCCTCCTCAAAGGGCCTGAGCAAGCGGCAGGTGTCACGCATGAGCTGCCAATGGCTGACATCGAAGTTACACAGGGGAGTACCTTTATCCGCTTGTAACATCAGGAAATCGGTGATGGCCTTTCGCTGTTCGTAAAGGCGGTCTAACATGTGTAGGGTTGAATTCCACCTTGTTGCAACGTCGCAGATCAGGCGATGCTGTGGAATTCCGTTCTGCCGCTGCAGCTCAAGGAGGGTGTGCTTTGCGGTGTAGGAATGGCTGAAATGCATGCAAAGTTTACGTGACATTTTAAGGATGTCTTGCAGTGGGATGGTGGATTTTAAGAACCGCTTGACAACCAGATTGAACACGTGAGCCGTGCATGGCGCATGGCACAACCTTCCTTGACGCAGAGCAGACACCATGTTCTTTCCGTTGTCGGTCAACATGGTTCCGATTTTCAGTTTGCGCGGAGACAGCCATCTGTCGATTTCTCTGTTCATTACACTCAGAAGTTCCTCCCCTGTGTGACTACGTTCGCCAAGGCATACCAGGTGCAGAACAGCGTGACACCGTTGCGCCCTGCACATGTGATATGCCGGTCGGGTAATGGGACTTGGCACGGGGGTGGCGGCTGAGGACACGGCGGAAGAAGAGGTGGTAGAGGCGGACATCTTTGCCGGACCAAGGACGTGCAAACGTGGAGGCAAAAGCGGCGTGACCTGTCCAAGTTGCTGGTGCGGCTGTGACGGCACCACGTTCACCCAGTGGGCCGTAAATGACATGTACTGTCCCTGACCATAGTTACAGCTCCACACGTCGGCGCTGCCGTGCACTTTGGCAGAGACCGACATGCTCAAAGACTGGCCCACCATGTCTTCTACATGTGAATGCAGGGCTGGCACTGCCTTTTTGGCGAAGAAATGACGGCTTGGCACTCTCCACCGCGGCGCGGCACAAGCCATCATTTCTCTGAAAGGTGCTGAGTCCACCACTTGGAAAGGGAGGGACTGCAGCACCAGCAACTTGGACAGGAGGACGTTCAGCTTTTGCACCGTCGGGTGCGTGCTCGCAAACTGTTGTCTCTTGGAAACGGATTCCAAGAAAGACTGCTGACGGAATCCGTGAAGAGGAGTAGCAGGAGAAGGAGCATCTGAACGAGCGGAAGATGCCAACGAGCGACAACTCCCCTCAGCAGAGGTGTTGGAGCCTTGACTGGCTGATGGAGGGCGATTGACGTCGGGTGACGGAGCAAGTAACGGAGCGGGTGATGGAGCGGGGGCTGGGGCGGGCAGAACCGCCGTATCTTTATCACGGTTTTCCCAAGCCACCAAATGGCGACGCTGCATATGCTGCCGCAACGCTGTAGTCCCAACATGGGCCCCCTGGCCACGCTTGACTTTCTGGCCACATAGTCGACATACGGCTACGTTTACTTCCTCGGGCGGCTTGACGAAAAATTGCCACACCGCCGAGTAGGAAACTTTGCCCCCGATACTCCTCACTGGCTGACTGCTGCTTCCTCCGTGCGCACCGGCACCACTACTGGCCGTGGTGGTAGGCTGCAGTGGAGCTGGTGCTCTACTCCGTGGACGTTTGGCTCCACTGACACTGCTGCGACCCTGCTGCTGTCTCCTGGGCAACCCACCGACTGTTTTGCTCGCTGCCAAGCTGCCACCCTCTTCTCCTGATGATGCGGAAGAAATTGCCTGATGACGACGAGGCTGCCAAGTGCGATCAACCTCCTCATCATCAAGTAGGGTCTCCGCCTCACTACTAGCCCCCTCGGCTGCGTCTGGGTCAGGAGACAGACCTGTCTCTAGACCGGCTACCGAGCCACTCTCCTCGCCACTACTTCTTCGCCTGGCTGCTGAAAAGGCGGATGTCTCCCCCCGTTCCTGACCGCCCTCTGTTAGCTCTTCCTCACTGTACAGTGGGGCTGAGCCCACAGCATGCGATACTTCGCTTGGTGAGGGAACACCAAAGGACAGGGGCAGGTAGAGGACACGTGATTTCAGTGGGCTTGGTCCCGGGCCATGCCAACTAACGGTTGTGTCTGACGTACCCACCGACCGTTGGCTGTAGGTGTCAGAGGTGACCTGGGAAGAGGAAGACGACCGAGCCAACCAATCGACGACGGCAGGGTTGTCGGTGGAGACACGACCGCTGGATGACACCGGGAGCACTGGCCTCTGGCTGCGAATAGTGCTGCCTCGACCCCTTCCTCTGCTGCCACGTCTGCTCGCTCCTAAAACATTGCCTCCTCTGCCACTCCTCTGCATGTTGTCTGACATACTCTTTAATTAAACGATTATGTGTCCCTGAGTAACAATTCTGTGTCCCTGAGTAACAATTCTGTGTCTGTGCGAGTAACAATTCTGTGGCCCTAAGTAACAGTTCTGTGGCCCTCAGTAACAATTCTGTGTCCCTGATTAACGTTTCTGTGGCCCCAAGTAACAGTTCTGTGGCCCTCAGTAACAATTCTGTGTCTGTGCGAGTAACAATTCTGTGTCTGTGCGAGTAACAATTCTGTGGCCCTAAGTAAAGTTTCTGTGGCCCTAAGTAACAATTCTCTGGCACTCAGTAACAATTCTGTCTGTCCCTGAGTAACAATTCTCTGGCACTCAGTAACAATTCTGTCTGTCCCTGAGTAAAAATTCTGTGGCCCTAAGTAAAGTTTCTGGGGCCCTGAGTAACAATTATCTGGCACTCAGTAACAATTCTGTCTGTCCCTGAGTAACAATTCTCTGGCACTCAGTAACAATTCTGTCTGTCCCTGAGTAAAAATTCTCTGGCCCTAAGTAAAGTTTCTGGGGCCCTGAGTAACAATTATCTGGCACTCAGTAACAATTCTGTCTGTCCCTGAGTAACAATTCTCTGGCACTCAGTAACAATTCTGTCTGTCCCTGAGTAAAAATTCTCTGGCCCTAAGTAAAGTTTCTGTGGCCCTGAGTAACAATTCTCTGGCACTCCGTAACAATTCTGTCTGTCCCTGAGTAACAATTCTCTGGCACTCAGTAACAATTCTGTCTGTCCCTGAGTAAAAATTCTGTGGCCCTAATTAAAGTTTCTGTGGCCCTAAGTAACAATTCTCTGGCACTCAGTAACAATTCTGTCTGTCCCTGAGTAACAATTCTCTGGCACTCGGTAACAATTCTGTCTGTCCCTGAGTAACAATTCTCTGGCACTCAGTAACAATTCTGTCTGTCCCTGAGTAAAAATTCTGTGGCCCTAATTAAAGTTTCTGTGGCCCTAAGTAACAATTCTCTGGCACTCAGTAACAATTCTGTCTGTCCCTGAGTAACAATTCTCTGGCACTCCGTAACAATTCTGTCTGTCCCTGAGTAACAATTCTCTGGCACTCAGTAACAATTCTGTCTGTCCCTGAGTAAAAATTCTGTGGCCCTAAGTAAAGTTTCTGTGGCCCTGAGTAACAATTCTCTGGCACTCCGTAACAATTCTGTCTGTCCCTGAGTAACAATTCTCTGGCACTCAGTAACAATTCTGTCTGTCCCTGAGTAAAAATTCTGTGGCCCTAATTAAAGTTTCTGTGGCCCTAAGTAACAATTCTCTGGCACTCAGTAACAATTCTGTCTGTCCCTGAGTAACAATTCTCTGGCACTCCGTAACAATTCTGTCTGTCCCTGAGTAACAATTCTCTGGCACTCAGTAACAATTCTGTCTGTCCCTGAGTAAAAATTCTGTGGCCCTAATTAAAGTTTCTGTGGCCCTAAGTAACAATTCTCTGGCACTCAGTAACAATTCTGTCTGTCCCTGAGTAACAATTCTCTGGCACTCCGTAACAATTCTGTCTGTCCCTGAGTAACAATTCTCTGGCACTCAGTAACAATTCTGTCTGTCCCTGAGTAAAAATTCTGTGGCCCTAAGTAAAGTTTCTGTGGCCCTGAGTAACAATTCTCTGGCACTCCGTAACAATTCTGTCTGTCCCTGAGTATGAATTCCGTGGCCCTAACTAGCGTTTCTTTGTCCCTAAGTAAAGTTTCTGTGGCCCTCAGTAACAGTTCTGTGTCTGTGCGAGTAACAATTCTGTGTCTGTGCGAGTAACAATTCTGTGGCCCTAAGTAAAGTTTCTGTGGCCCTAAGTAACAATTCTCTGGCACTCCGTAACAATTCTGTCTGTCCCTGAGTAACAATTCTCTGGCACTCAGTAACAATTCTGTCTGTCCCTGAGTAAAAATTCTGTGGCCCTAAGTAAAGTTTCTGTGGCCCTGAGTAACAATTCTCTGGCACTCCGTAACAATTCTGTCTGTCCCTGAGTAACAATTCTCTGGCACTCAGTAACAATTCTGTCTGTCCCTGAGTAAAAATTCTGTGGCCCTAAGTAAAGTTTCTGTGGCCCAGAGTAACAATTCTCTAGCACTCCGTAACAATTCTGTCTGTCCCTGAGTATGAATTCTGTGGCCCTAACTAGCGTTTCTTTGTCCCTAAGTAACAGTTCTGTGGCCCTGAGTAACAATTCTGTGTCTGTGCGAGTAACAATTCTGTGGCCCTAAGTAACAGTTCTGTGGCCCTCAGTAACAGTTCTGTGTCTGTGCGAGTAACAATTCTGTGTCTGTGCGAGTAACAATTCTGTGGCCCTAAGTAACAGTTCTGTGGCCTTCAGTAACAATTCTGTGTCTGTGCGAGTAACAATTCTGTGTCTGTGCGAGTAACAATTCTGTGGCCCTAAGTAAAGTTTCTGTGGCCCTAAGTAACAATTCTCTGGCACTCAGTAACAATTCTGTCTGTCCCTGAGTAACAATTCTCTGGCACTCAGTAACAATTCTGTCTGTCCCTGAGTAAAAATTCTGTGGCCCTAAGTAAAGTTTCTGTGGCCCTGAGTAACAATTCTCTGGCACTCCGTAACAATTCTGTCTGTCCCTGAGTAACAATTCTCTGGCACTCAGTAACAATTCTGTCTGTCCCTGAGTAAAAATTCTGTGGCCCTAAGTAAAGTTTCTGTGGCCCAGAGTAACAATTCTCTGGCACTCCGTAACAATTCTGTCTGTCCCTGAGTATGAATTCTGTGGCCCTAACTAGCGTTTCTTTGTCCCTAAGTAACAGTTCTGTGGCCCTGAGTAACAATTCTGTGTCTGTGCGAGTAACAATTCTGTGGCCCTAAGTAACAGTTCTGTGGCCCTCAGTAACAGTTCTGTGTCTGTGCGAGTAACAATTCTGTGTCTGTGCGAGTAACAATTCTGTGGCCCTAAGTAACAGTTCTGTGGCCTTCAGTAACAATTCTGTGTCTGTGCGAGTAACAATTCTGTGGCCCTAAGTAAAGTTTCTGTGGCCCTAAGTAACAATTCTCTGGCACTCAGTAACAATTCTGTCTGTCCCTGAGTAACAATTCTCTGGCACTCAGTAACAATTCTGTCTGTCCCTGAGTAAAAATTCTGTGGCCCTAAGTAAAGTTTCTGTGGCCCTAAGTAACAATTCTCTGGCACTCAGTAACAATTCTGTCTGTCCCTGAGTAACAATTCTCTGGCACTGAGTAACAATTCTGTCTGTCCCTGAGTAAAAATTCTGTGGCCCTAATTAAAGTTTCTGTGGCCCTAAGTAACAATTCTCTGGCACTCAGTAACAATTCTGTCTGTCCCTGAGTAACAATTCTCTGGCACTCAGTAACAATTCTGTCTGTCCCTGAGTAACAATTCTGTGGCCCTAATAACGTTTCTGTGGCCCTAAGTAACAATTCTCTGGCACTGAGTAACAATTCTGTCTGTCCCTGATTATGAATTCTGTGGCCCTAACTAGCGTTTCTTTGTCCCTAAATAACGATTCTGTGGCCCTCATTAACAAGTCTGTGTCCCTGAGTAATGGTTCTCTGTCCCTAAGTAACTTTTCTCTGTCCCCAATTATCGTTTCTGTGGCCCTAACTCTGTCCCTGTCCCTAGTACAGAGCGGTCTGCCTCTGTTCAATAACTGCAGGCAAATGAAGAATTCCAAAATGGCCGCTATTTATAGCTCGACCATTACACAGTGCTGGCTGGCTGGCTGCTGATAGGCTGATGCGATCACATGTAGTTGAGGAATGCATTATGGGTCAGCGCGCCTTGTCTGCGCGCCTTCCCAGACATCCCCGCTCCGTCGCCGCACATGTCAGCCGCCATTTTCTGAAAAATTTCGATTCGCGCGTCCGAATTAGGCTATTTTTCGGATTCGGCACGAATCGAAATTTTTCCGATATTCGACTCGAATTCCACTTCGGATACTTCGATTCGCTCATCTCTAGTTATGATGAAGGTGTAGTAACCAGTGAGGTGGGTAAACTAGGCCTCAACATGTGTAACTTGTGTACAGTGTCAGTTAAACTAGGCAGAAATCAGCAGACTTTACCAATGTCTCTGGCAACTTGAATGACCTGAGAATGGAACTCTCTCACCCAATCCGTGGCATCGGTCAGATGGTTGATGGTCTCCCTGCAGATGGGGTTCCCCATGCATTCCTGCAGTTCCTTCTTCACAGATCACTCCAGACAGCAGCACTCTAAACCACCAGCACACAGGAAAGCTCACCAGACTCGTCAGTGGTTTCAGCAGGCAGCAACTTCTCCTTCTACCTTCTCTCTCTCTGCGGACCAGCCTGGCCCGGTTTTCTGGCCTCCTGCACGGCCTTCTTCTCCACACCTGTTTTCCAGTTCTCACCCCTCACTTCTTGCCCCAGGTTCCTGGGCTTCTGTATTTATTTGCCTCTGCCCACACACCAGCTCCTCTGGAAAATGTAGTTCGTTAGCTCCCCTGTCAAACAGTAAAGTCCTGCAGTCAGCCTACGAATCCCACAAAACGTTGCACTATGGCCTGCATGATTGGGCTGCAGGACACTGCCATCTTGTGTCCATTTAACATTCTGCAAGCAGTATCACAGCAGGGTGTCACACTTCCAAGGAGCATCGTGAACACTGGTTCAGACCTTGTTGCGGTATTTGCTGTGTACCTCCAGTATAAGACTCTCCAGGCAGCCTTGTTTTTAGACCTCTCAATGCTCCTGACTTTTGTTCACCACTATTGCAACCATACACACAAGGCACCTAAGAAATCCCATTGCTGCACCTCTGATTGGCTTGTGGTTTTCCTAGATGATTATGCAGGGCCAATAAATATAGTAATAAGCAATCATCATACCCTTTTCAGAAATAGACTGGCAAAGTACACTAATGCAATGAAAGGATGCCATTTGTCCCCCACTACATGTGGGACCAGAACATGAAGGCCTTCCAACTTAGAGCTGTATTTAAGGTAGTAATTGCTAAAGTCCCGTCTTAGTACCTACCGAACAGAAGTAGGCATGAACTTGCAATGACGTATGCCAATAATCCTTACCACGCATATAACTGATTTGATGGGGATTGTCCTCAGCAAAAATGGAGCTCCATTTTAAGAAGTAGCTACCACAAAATGCTTCTGGTTGACTGGGCATCTCACCACTGAAAGTAGTCCTTCCACCCTGCATAGTTAGAGACCATAGGAAGAAATTTGTGAGGCAAAACCAACTGTTGTGAATCTGAACCCGTGGAACTCACAAGGGCTGTCTGCACGATGACCTTCTTAAAAGGTCAGAAATCCAGAAGTGATATCAGTCACAAGTGGGCTTTGCTGGTCTGAGTCAGTTTTTGGATTCTTATTTGTCTTGGATTCTCTAGTAGTAAGATCTTCCTATCATAATTCCCAACCAACAGGAATTGGTCTTAGTGAGGCCATCAGTGACCACTAACCCTTAATAAGAAATCAAGAAAGAGGCCAAATATGTTACCAAGATGGAACCTCCCTCTGATGTCATTATATACAAATGGTGCTAAATGGAGGGTAGAATTGTTCCCCGATTCAATGTTGTTCTGGAACAATGTTAGTAAGTCCAGACTGTGATGGATAAACACTCTCAGCCTGAGATTTATCAGCTCGCAGGACAACAATCTATGTACCTGCGGAATGAGGGTGACCATGGCTGGGGCAAGTCAGTTGAGCAGTTAACTATTTTCAAACAAACCTGGTAGCCACCACTATGTGTTTTAACCAAAATACACACTGTTCACAGCATCTGGTGTTGCAATTCTGACCTTGTCTGCATCCCTCACTGTCACATCCAGACAGGAATGTAACAGATTCAGATTATTGATTCCCCACAGCTAAACTGGTCCCAGCAGCATCTGCAACCCCATGCTTCTCTGGTCTAGTCTCCAGATGTGATCAAGATCAGAGCAGGGTCCATAGCCCTGCTCTGAACATGCGGATGCCAAGGGACAGTCTACTGCTGGGTTGTGAGAGAGTGCCACTTACCGGGGGAGTGGAGGATCAAGTAAATAAACTTGAGTTTCCTCTCCCCTAGACAAAACAAGCAGTTAACCCTTGCAGTGTGGACACAGTCCCACTTCAAGGGATAATTTTTTATTTGTCCGGAGTTGATCTTTAAGTAGTCTCCGGTTGTTATTTGCATCAATGCAGAGATCAGATCACTTAAATAATAATTCCAATCTCATGTTGCAAGAGTCACTGGCCTTCACAGAGTGACTTCCAATGAATCTTTAGTAAAACAAGAGCTCCCAACTGCTCATGCAGCTACCTTTTCTTACCCCTTGGTCAGGATGGTACAGAGCTGAACCACCCAATCAAAGGTTTTGAAGTGGTGGGTTGTAAGTGTGCTGGAATGTTTTATAATGCCCAGCAGAAACACTCCTAATGCCAACTATCCTGGGTAACGAAAACCTTCACAATCCGACAACCAGCATTTTTCCCACACAAACAGCATTTTCAGGAAGAAATAATGATTCATTAGAGACCAAATCTGATATACCATATATCTGATACATATTTCTCCTAGGATACTCAATGTGTCTTGTTAACCTCCCAGACCTTGAAATATTCTCGTGTTTGGTGTCTAAGTGGAACCATCATCTACTAAGATAACTAAGTGGACTCATCTACATTAATGTAACTACTTTTTAGGAAGGAACTCCAATGTAGAAGAAATTATAAAATATGTATGAAAATTAACTCTGTGAGGTTCAGCTATAGGTCAGTTTAGCTCAATACCCCAGCCTTGAAAATGTGTATTCCTAAGTTGCACACCAAACCATTCATGATTTGACCTTTTGATCACATCAGAAATTCTTTGAGGATCCTGGGCCAATTGAGGCTTGTAATGCTTCTGCATTCTTTGTTGACTTTTATGACTGCTTATCACCAACAGATTTTAATCAAATTGTCTTGACTTTTGAATTTCAGGGGGAATGGGTGTTGAATTGTGTTCTTCATTCTCCACACACAGTTTGTGGTTCATCAGACCTCATTATCATCCCATAAAACCAGATCAGAGGCCGAGGAGGAGCTGTCCCTCTGCAGAATTCCTTCGACATATAATGAAGAGAAATCTGTGCTTTGTGTTCGCTCTGCTGTTATTACAGACCTATATCCTACAGAGACACACGTATAGTTTACAACCTGCATTGCCTCCACCACAGATTATGGCTCCTGGGCCCAGTGAGTTAATGCTTTAATAACTCCAGTAATAATATATAATGTTTGAGAAGGGATTTGCTGGAGCAGATTAAATCACCGGTCTGAATTATTTTTCTGATAAACACAGGTACAACTTGCTAAGTATAGATTTTCCAAGTGATGCGTTTACTTAAGAGATATCGGGCCAGAGTGAGAAGATGCAATTCCTTCTGTTGTCGGTAAACACTGGGCCAACAGATTTATCATTGCCTGTAGAAAATCAATAAGGCTGGACCTGTTCCTATGTATGATCTCCATGACCATGACTAGGAGAAGGATTATGGTGGAGTGAGACAACATTTAGGCCCCATGTACACGGGACACTTCTGAACGATGGAAACTGACTGCTAGAAAATGTAGGTTAAAAAACATCTGTTTAGCTGTGTTTACATACCGCGTTTATGTGCGTTTGCGTTTAGAAGCGGTTTTTAAAGATAAGCACAGGAGAACCTCCCAAATGCCCAGAATGCACTGAAAAGTGGTAAATTATTAACTATTTCAGACTGTTTCAGAGAAATACAGAGAGTAGAAGCAGAGACAGCAGTATGTGTTGAGATTAGCTTAGGTGTGAGTTGCTCATTACCATTTCTTTTGTTTCCAAGAGTGGGACAGGTCTGAGGTGTGAATGGTCATTAACATATCTTTTGTTTCCAAGGGTGGGAAAGGTGTCTGGTGGAGGGAGTCATTAAGGCCACCTGGCAGGGGTTCCTCATGAGGAATTTGAGGTGTGAATGGTCATTAACATATCTTTTGTTTCCAAGGGTGGGAAAGGTGTCTGGTGGAGGGAGTCATTAAGGCCACCTGGCAGGGGTTCCTCATGAGGAATTTGAGGTGTGAATGGTCATTAACATAATGTATCTTTTGTTTCCAAGGGTGGGAGAGGTCTGAGGTGTGAATTGGTCATTACAATGTGTGACAAGCTTGGTAGGAACATCCTGTGTTCAGTGTTTTGTCCATTTGAGTACCTTGAAAATGCTTTGCTTGCATTTTAAATGATGAAAAATGGCTCTGGACAGCTTCGGGAACTGGAAGAGTTAAAAAAAATTCAAACGCAAACCCTTATAAACGCGATTTGCCACGTTTAGCCTCGTTTACAAACATTTTGCGTTTGAAACACTGATAAAATCAACTGCTGAATGCACGTTTTCTGCGTTCAAAAAACGACTGTAAACTCAAATGTCTGTACGTGATTGTAAACGAAGATGTGTGCATGGGCACATAGGAAAACATTAGGGAGAGTTCATGGACTGCTGAAAAAACGCTGAACAGCTCCTAAACGTGAGTTTATGAGCTGCAGTGTACATGAGCCGTTAGGAGTGTATTGCCTTTTCTCACTTCCTTAAAGGAGTAATTGAATGTGATCTCTCAAGCTAGGCAACATTAAAACTGGCAGAATTTAAGGGCTTGTTGGCCAAATGCATTGAAGATTAAATATAGATGTTTTTGGTGTTTAAGGAATTCAGTTGGCTTTTAACTATCCTTACAGACCTATTTGTTAACCCAAATATGGTAAATTTTTAGATGGGATCATAATATTGATTTTGAGTATCATTAGGTATTAAGTAAAAAGGTACTATTACTCTTTCCTTAAAACTAACCCTAGCGTTGACCCTATCCCTAACACTAAATCTAACTCTAGTGCTAACCCTGTTCCTAATGCTAAACCTATCCTTAGCACTATCCCGATCCCTATCCCGATCCCTATCCCGATCCCTATCCCTAGGACTAACTCTATTCCTAATGTTAACTTCTAAAACAAATCTAACACTAACCGTATACCTAACACTAACTCTATTCCTAATGCTAACCTTATCTTTAACTCATTCATAGCCCTATCCCCACTAACATCTATGTCAGGACCTGGATCACTTGAATCAATGGATGGGGTCCAGTCCACCTCCACTTTGGTTCATTGGGCAGAGGGTTGTAGTTCCAGTGTCCACCAGCAGATGTCTTCCAGCAACCAGCAGACCCTAGTAATCAGTTTTCACCTGATGATGCTGTCTGCTGGGAGGGTATTCAAGTCCTCCCCTACTAGTGCCTCTCGCTTCAGTGTTTTGTTGCTGCCAGATTCTGTTTGCCTAGATCCTGTTCCTGCCCTGTACCCTGCTGCCTTGTACCTGCTCCCACTTATTCCTGATCCCAGTTTTGTTTCCTGCTTCCCCTCTGCTCCCTGCACCTTCAGTTTCCCTCTGATGTTTGGTGTTTTCCATTGTGCATGTAGCCACACAGATCTCGCCAACCCTGAAGCGGATACCTGGCCAGGGGCGGACTGACAACTCATGGGGCCCACGGGCAATAGGGGATCATGGGGCCCCTGTGTCCTTGCCCAAACTCAAAAAAGCCTATGAAAAAGGTACCAGGGGCATCTCATGGGGCCCCCTACTGACCCCGGGCCCTCGGGCAGTGCCCGAGTTTCCAAATGGTCAGTCCGCCCCTGTACCTGGCACTCTATTCCTATTGCTAACTCTGTTCCTACCAGGGGCGGACTGACCATTTGAAAACTCGGGCACTGCCCGAGGGCCCGGGGTCAGTAGGGGGCCCCATGAGATGCCCCTGGTACCTCTTTCATAGGCTTTTTTGAGTTTGGGCAAGGACACAGGGGCCCCATGATCCCCTATTGCCCGGGGGGCCCATGAGTTGTCAGTCTGCCCCTGGTTCCTACCATAAAACACAGTCATTTTACTTCTCTATCCCTAACACCATGGACCATACCAACTTCTAAGGACTTTACCACCACTATTGGACTCTCATAGGCTAAAGGTATTCCTGGGCCGAATAGTAGATAGTTAGGGTTCCTCCAGAATATTTGTATTTCCTATGATCTTCAGCTCCATCTAGCAGCCATAATGTGGTATTTTCCTGATTGCAAAATTTCCTGATTTCGGCAAAATACCACCTTTTAGCCACTAGATGGAGCTGATGATCATAGGAAATTTATATATTAGACATATTATATGGATTTATCATGATAGCTGTATACATTCTCATGAATTTTTTTAATAAATTTAATAGCAATGTCACTCTTCTTATAAAGCACACAAGGTGGAAGGATTACAGCATAATAAGGGGTCTATTTTTTAACACAATCCCCATGATTTTTTTAATATGTGTATTTTCTATGATCGTCAGCTCCATCTAGTGGCCATAATGTGGTATTTTCCTGACTGCAGTATTTTGGGAAAATACTGACTTTTAGCCACTATATGAATCTGAATACACCTTAGACACATTACATGGATTATTTGTGGCATCTGTGCAAATACTTAGACATTTTTCTGTATACAAATGGACCCCTTAAACTCCTTTGAAAGATTAAAGCTAATTAAATTGTATCTAAATCCATTCATCAAGTGTATTTTTTCTTGAATCTTGGTGTGCTTTGTGTATTTCTTCTAGATCTGTACACTAATGCAGTGTGAAACTTCCTGTGATAAAGACCACTCGCTGCTGCTCTCTCTGCTGGTGCAGGGTGACTGGTCTTGTCTGCACCCCCTTCTGTAGTTTTTAGAAGGCAGCTTGTAGTGGGTGGAGTCTGCTTTGCCCCTCCCACAGCTATGCTCTTTCTGCTTGTCCAGGATGACTGGTCTTGTCTCCACCCTTTCTGTAGTGTTCTACAGGCACCCTGTAGTGGGAGGAGTCTGTTGGGCCCCTCCCACTGCTCTGCTCTCTTTGTGTGCAGGGTGACTGGTCTTCTCTCCGCCCCTTCTGTAGTTTTCTGCAGGCAGCCTGTAGTGGGTGGAGTCCGCTGGGCCCCTCCCACAGCTCTGCTCTCTCTCCTTCTGCAATGTGACTGGTCTTGTCTCCGCCACCTTTTGTAGTTTTCAGCAGGCAGGCTGTAATGGGTGGAGTCTGTCAGGCCCCTCCCACAGCTCTCCTCTTTTTCCTTGTGCAGAATGACTGGTCTTGACTCCGCCCCTGCTGTAGTTTTCAGCAGTCAGCCTGTAGTGGGTGGAGTCTGCTGGGCTCCTCCCTCAGCTCTTCTCTCTCTCCTTGTGCAGGATGACTGGTCTTGACTCCGCCCCTTCTGTAGTTTTCAGCAGTCAGCCTGTAGTGGGTGGAGTCTGCTGGGCTCCTCCCACAGCTCTCCTCTCTCTACTTGTACAGGGTGACTGGTCTTGTCTCCATCCCCTCCTATAGTTTTCAGCAGGCAGCCTGTAGTGGGTGGAGTCTGCTGGGCTCCTCCCATAGCTCTGCTCTCTCTCCTTGTCCAGCATGACTGGTCTTGACTCCACCCCTTCTGTAGTTTTCAGCAGGCAGCCTGTAGTGGGTGGAGTCTGCCGGGCCCCTCCTACAGCTCTGCTCTCTGCACAGCACAGTGATGGTGTTACTGCTACTTTAACAAGGTAATATCTGGGTTTGCAAAGGCATTTGGTGCACACAAAGTGGATTTATATTTTTTGTGGCTATTGAGGAATACATTTAAATGATTTTTTTTTTGCGCCCGGAGTTCAGCTTTAAGCAGTTCTTCTGTGTGCCTATTTCACACTCTGGCTGGAGCAACCTGTTAACTAATCCCATTTACAGAGAAGCTCAGGAAGACCCTTGAAAGCCCAGCGATGCATTTGGAACGAGATAAGAAAGGTCGGACGTGCTGAAGGCGCCCTCGGTCGCTGTCTCCTCTTGTTTCCACAGATCCTGAACAGATGTATCTCGGAGACCCGGAGCATTTCCGCCGTGTTCGCTACAACAACCTGCGCCGCCGGGCCGGCGTGTTATCTGAGAGTTACACGCTGCCAAAATCAGCAGCGCCTTGTCAGAGCTGGCACGCCATCAAAAACGCTGAAAAGCAATTTATAGAAGTGAAAGTACCATCTGCGCTGGAATTGGCCGGGATCGACTTCGTGCCGCAATGAAGGGCTTGGAGAGCCTGGAAAACCCTGCGACTCCCGAAGAGAAGGGAGCCCAGCCAGGACTTTTATTTCCCGGCAGACGCTTCCCTTGATTTTTAAGAAAAAAGTATTTCGTTGTTGCTGTGTGCGTCTTCCCTCCCTGTGATCAGCGACAGGAAATGAATCACCGGCGGTAATCATCATCGGCAGTAATGAAGACGTAGCGTTCCTCTCCCTTTGTAGGTGGGCAGGTGTCTGCAGAATGATGATGAGCCGCTTTCCAGGAATTCGCAGAGCTGAGTACACTAACTCGAGTACGAGGAACACATTGGAATAGATGTACCTGGCAAACATAGTTACTGTACATAGTTACATAGTTAGTCTGGCTGAAAAAAGACAAAAGTCCATCCAATTCAACCATAGAAAAAAACAAGTTATAATCCTATACCCACAGTTGATCCAGAGGAAGGCAAAAAAAACAGCAAATCTTGATCCAATTTGCTCCTGCAGGGGAAAAATTCCTTCCTGATCCCCCGAGAGGCAATCGGATATTCCCTGGTTCAACGTTCCCTATAAATGTTATATTCAGTTATAGACTTTCCTACAGCAATCCACTGAGCTGGCCACAACCAACTCTGGAGGGAGTCTATTCCACATTCTCACAGCTCTTACTGTGAAGAAACCTTTCCGTGTTTGGAGATTAAATTCCTTTTCCTCCAGACGTAAAGAGCGCCCCCTTGTCCTCTGTGATGACCTCAGGAGGAATAGCTTAGCTCTACACCGAGTTCACTATATGAACCACTGATGTATTTATACATGGAGATTGTACCCCCCCCCCTTATGTATTATACATGGAGATCATATCCCCCCTTATGTATTATACATGGAGATCATATCCCCCCTTATGTATTATATATGGAGATCGTATCCCCCCTTATGTATTATACATGGAGATCATATCCCCCTTATGTATTATACATGGAGATCGTATCCCCCTTATGTATTATACATGGAGATCATATCCCCCCTTATGTATTATACATGGAGATCATATCCCCCCTTATGTATTATACATAGAGATCATATCCCCCCCTTATGTATTATACATGGAGATCATATCCCTCCCTTATGTATTATACATGGTGATCATATCCCCCCCTTATGTATTATACATGGAGATCATATCCCCCCTTATGTATTATACATGGAGATCATATCCCCCCCTTATGTATTATACATGGAGATCAGATCCCCCCTTATGTATTATACATGGAGATCATATCCCCCCCTTATGTATTATACATGAAGATCATATCCCCCCTTATGTACTATACATGGAGATCATATCCCCCCTTATGTATTATACATGGTGATTATATCCCCCCCCTTATGTATTATACATGGAGATCATATCCCCCCTTATGTATTATACATGGAGATCATATCTCCCCTTATGTATTATACATGGAGGTCATATCCCCCCTTATGTATTATACATGGAGGTCATATCCCCCCTTATGTATTATACATGGAGATCATATCCCCCCCTTATGTATTATACATGGAGATCATATCCCCCCTTATGTATTATACATGGAGATCATGTCCCCCTTATGTATTACACATGGAGATCATATCCCCCTTATGTATTACACATGGAGATCATATCCCCCTTATGTATTACACATGGAGATCATATCCCCCCTTATGTATTATACATGGAGATCATATCCCCCCTTATGTATTATACATGGAGATCATATCCCCCCCTTATGTATTATACATGGAGATCATATCCCCCTTATGTATTATACATGGAGATCATATCCCCCCTTATGTATTATACATGGAGATCAGATCCCCCCTTATGTATTATACATGGAGATCATATCCCCCCTTATGTATTATACATGGAGATCATATCCCCCCCTTATGTATTATACATGAAGATCATATCCCCCTTATGTATTATACATGGAGATCATATCCCCCCTTATGTATTATACATGGTGATCATATCCCCCCTTATGTATTATACATGGAGATCATATCCCCCCTTATGTATTATACATGGAGATCATATCCCCCTTATGTATTATACATGGTGATTATATCCCCCCCCTTATGTATTATACATGGAGATCATATCCCCCCTTATGTATTATACATGGAGATCATATCCCCCCTTATGTATTATACATGGAGGTCATATCCCCCCTTATGTATTATACATGGAGATCATATCCCCCTTATGTATTATACATGGAGATCATATCCCCCTTATGTATTATACATGGAGATCATATCCCCCCTTATGTATTATACATGGAGATCATATCCCCCCTTATGTATTATACATGGTGATCATATCCCCCCTTATGTATTATACATGGAGATCATATCCCCCCTTATGTATTATACATGGAGATCATATCACCCCTTATGTATTATACATGGAGATCATATCCCCCCTTATGTATTATACATGGAGATCATATCCCCCCCTTATGTATTATACATGGTGATCATATCCCCCCTTATGTATTATACATGGAGATCATATCCCCCCCTTATGTATGATACATGGTGATCATATCACCCCTTATGTATTATACATGGAGATCATATCACCCCTTATGTATTATACATGGAGATCATATCCCCCCTTATGTATTATACATGGAGATCATATCCCCCCCTTATGTATTATACATGGTGATCATATCCCCCCTTATGTATTATACATGGAGATCATATCCCCCCCTTATGTATGATACATGGTGATCATATCCCCCCTTATGTATTATACATGGAGATCATATCCCCCCCGTATGTATTATGCATGAAGATCATATCCCCCCTTCATTTCCTCTTCTCAAGAGAGAATACATTCAGTTCCTCTAATCTTTCCTTGTAGCTGACAACTCATGGGGCCCCCGGGCAATAGGGGATCATGGGGCCCCTGTGTCCTTGCCCAAACTCAAAAAAAGCCTGTGAAAAAGGTACCAGGGGCATCTCATGGGGCCCCCTACTGACCCCGGGCCCTCGGGCTGTGCCCGAGTTTCCAAATGGTCAGTCCGCCCCTGGTGTCAATACACTGAAGTTTCTTTTGCACGTGGAATAAATGTTGGTTTGAGCATAAATGAACACAGAAGGAAGGTTCAGACTCGGTCATCCAGACAGTATAATCACTAAGCCAAGGTAACGTAGAATAGGGTTCTGTAGCACTACACTGAGATTAACTAATGAATCAGCAAAATCTGCAATAAAAGCCTTAACTGCTGTGAATAGTAATACTAAGTGTACTCTAGGAGGATGGCCAGGATTTGGAGCAATGTGCCTTCAGAGGTACCTCTTAGCTTAAGCAATAGATGAAGGTCTGTAACAGGGCAGTCTTTAGTCCCAACTCTTCAGCTGGCTAACGTTGGGGCCCAGTTGTACCATTGATGCACATGAGAATAGTCCCAGTCAAGCTTGCAGGTAGCAATATGGCTACTAGATGGCAGTATGGTCAGTTCTTAAAGGGCTCAGTCTTTCTGGCAGCAATTAGTAAATCCCCACAGAAGCAGCTCACCAGTCCCAGCGATATTGCAGCTCATCATCTGGTCACCTACAGCCATTATTGCGCTCTCTGCTCTGCACCCAGGTGGTTCCGGCAGTCAGCACATTTGCACTCCAGATCCTGCTCAGGCCACTGATATGCAGCAGTGGTGGTGAACATGGGTCAGCAATGTGCATTCTCCGGTCTCCCTTACAGCAAGAGAAAGTTAAAGTCCTGTACAGCCTGGGAAAATGCAGCTCTTTCCCTCCTCCTGGCAATCTCTCTCTGGGAAAATGCAGCTCTTTCCCTCCTCCTGGCAATCTCTCTCTGGGAAAATGCAGCTCTTTCCCTCCTCCTGGCAATCTCTCTCTGGGAAAATGCAGCTCTTGATTACAGTAGAGTCTCCCTGCTCTGGACTACAGTTCCCACAGACCATTGCTGCCTGACTCAGTCTTTGAATTCTTCCTGCTCAGCAGCTCCCTCCTCTGGCTGATATAGCTGTTAACCAGTTCAGCACCGCAGGGCAGCAGTGACAGCCAGTGTTTCTCTCACTCTCCATTCTTAGCCGAGCACCTGGCTACACATAGTACAGGACTCTGTATAGTTCTTCTCATACAGGATTGCGCATATTGCACAGGAACCCCTTAAAGGGCTCTGTACTACATGTATTGTACAGTAATATCTTACAGGACCGTGTATATAGCACAGGACCCTCTTATAGGACTGTGTATATAGTACAGGACCCTCTTATAGGACTGTGTATATAACGCAGGACCCTCCTACAGGACTGTGTATATAGTACAGGACCCTCCTACAGGACTGTGTATATAGCGCAGGTCCCTCTTACAGGATTGTGTATATAACGCAGGACCCTCCTACAGGACTGTGTATATAGCGCAGGACCCTCTTACAGGACTGTGTATATAACGCAGGACCCTCCTACAGGACTGTGTATATAGCGCAGGACCCTCTTACAGGACTGTGTATATAACGCAGGACCCTCCTACAGGACTGTGTATATAGCGCAGGACCCTCTTACAGGACCGTGCATATAGCGCAGGACCCTCCTACAGGACTGTGTATATAGCGCAGGACCCTCTTACAGGACTGTGTATATAGCACAGGACCCTCTTACAGGACCGTGCATATAGCGCAGGACCCTCCTACAGGACCGTGTATATAGCGCAGGACCCTCTTACAGGACTGTGTATATAGCGCAGGACCCTCCTACAGGACTGTGTATATAGCGCAGGACCCTCCTACAGGACTGTGTATATTGTACAGGACCCTCTTACAGGACTGTGTATATAGTACAGGACCCACCTACAGGACTGTGCATATAGTACAGGACCCTCTTACAGGACTCTGTATATAGTACAGGACCATCTTATAGGACTGTGTATATAGTACAGGACCATCTTATAGGACTGTGCATATAGTACAGGACCCTCCTACAGGACTGTGTATATAGTACAGGACCCTCTTATAGGACTGTGTATATAGTACAGGACCCTCTTATAGGACTGTGTATATAGTACAGGACCCTCTTATAGGACTGTGTATTTAGTACAGGACCCTCTTATAGGACTGTGTATATAGTACAGGACCCTCTTATAGGACTGTTTATATAGTACAGGACCCTCTTATAGGACTGTGTATATAGTACAGGACCCTCCTACAGGACTGTGTATATAGTACAGGACCCTCTTATAGGACTGTGTATATAGTACAGGACCCTCTTATAGGACTGTGTATATAGTACAGGACCCTCTTATAGGACTGTGTATTTAGTACAGGACCCTCTTATAGGACTGTGTATATAGTACAGGACCCTCTTATAGGACTGTGTATATAGTACAGGACCCTCTTATAGGACTGTGTATATAGTACAGGACCCTCCTACAGGACTGTGTATATAGTACAGGACCCTCTTATAGGACTGTGTATATAGTACATGCCCACACATTCCAAGGATCGGAAATGATAATAGCTGTAAGAGGAGGGCCAATGACAGTACAAATCAGGAGGAAAGGAGAATAATGATTGAAGTCATTCATAAAGGAAATAAAGGCGTCCCAGGATAGCTGGCTAGCATTGAGGTCCAGTTGTACCGTTGGTGCATGAGAATGAGCTGTAGACTTGGTGAGCTGCAATATTGTTGGGACTGGTGTGGAGATGAGAGAGGGAGAGAGAGAAAGGGGGGGGGGGGGGTGAGGGAGAGAGAGAGGTGGGGGAGAGGGGGGAGGGAGGGGAGAGAGGGAGGGAGAGAGAAAGAGAGAGGGTGTAGATGGGGGGAGAGAGGGAGAGAAAGAGAGGGAGAGAGAAAGAGAGGGGGAGAGAGGGGGGATGGGGGAGAGGGGGAGAGAGAGGGGGGGGAGAGAGAGGGGGAGAAAGGGAGGGGGGAGAGGGAGGGAGGAGGGAGGGAAAGAGAGAGGGAGGGGGGAGAGAGGGAGGGGAGAGAGGGGGGAGACAGGGGGAGGGCGGAGGGAGAGAGGGAGGGAAAGAGAGAGGGAGGGCAGAGGGAGAGAGGGAGGGAAATAGAGAGGGAGGGGGAGGGGGGAGAGAGGGAGGGGGAGGGAGAGAGGGAGGAGAGATAGAGGGAGGGGGGAGAGAGGGAGGGGGGAAAGAGGGAGGGGGGAGAGGGAGGGAAAGAGGGAGGGAGGGAAAGAGGGAGGGGGGAGAGAGGGAGGGAGGGAAAGAGAGAGGGAGGGGGGAGAGAGGGGGGAGGGGGGAGGGAGGAGAGGAGAGAGAGAGGGGGGAGGGAGAGAGAGAACACTGAAATGAATTAGTTCCAACACAGGAGGAGTTCCATTAGATGGTCTTTTTCCAATCTAGGTAGGTCTGGAGTTCTGCTTTAAGGGGACCCTATAGGGAGTACAGCTGATCTATAAGGACATGTCCGGATGTCCCCCCATAGAGGAAGAATTGGAAGTATCTGCGCAGTCATTGCTCGATGTATTGAGTGAAGCAGCTGAGAATCTCTTGAGCCGCCTGTTTGTCTGTGAAGAGGCCGACTGCTGGGAAATCCAGAAGATGATCCAGGGACAGGACAAAGGAGCAGAAGGACAGGCAGAGAGAGAGGAAATGATCCATACATGATGTATTTCTGTGTTCTGCAGGGAGGGGGCGCACTCACAGAGCCAGGTGCACCTAATGTCCTGCTATCCATGAGGATGACATCCCCATCTTTCAGTGAAATAAACAATGTACATTATATTCATAGCGCCTCTCACTGAGCTCTCCATACAGGGCAGCCAAGTGGTTTCCACTCATCCATCTCCATCTTCAGATCTCCATGACTGAAGGATAAAGGGGAGATGAACAGGCTGCAGGTTTTCATGCTATCAATCACTGTAACAGCCCACTCTCTCTCTCTGTGTGATAACAAACACACACCTGGGATGTAATCATTTTATAAATCTTTACTTGTACTTAGATTAAAGTAGATGTGAACCTTTACCATGTAAAACAGCCCATTCAGTTTAAAAATAGAAACAAAAGACAACACATTTGTGTTTAGATATTAAAAAAATATATAAATACCTTATTTTCCCTTTTTTGTAATAGATCACATGCCCTCTGTTCTCAGCTGCATAAGGGGCTTGGAGAGGTGGAGGGAGGAGAATCAGCAGGACAATGGTCTTCCCAGTGAATAGGTGTGTATGTGTATGTGTGTGTGTGTGTGTGGGGGGGGGGGGGTGTCAGCACAAGTCTGACCATTGGAGGACAGGCAGGCCTTTTCTCTCAGCACAGTCAGAAAACTGACCACTCTGAGAGGGATGAGCTGTCATGCCTAGCGTGGTCAGTTTGAAACAGGAAAGCAGAGGGACTGGAACATGGGATATTTACAATACAATGTAATACAATGAGAACAGGATACTTCTAAACACAAGCACATGGTACAGCAGGCACATACCAGGACTATGAAGTGTTGGGGTAACATTCTTTATCCATTTGCCTACCGGCCACTCTTACCCCCTTACCTGTCCAGGCCAATTTTCAGCTTTCAGCGCTGTCGCGCTTTGAATGACAATTGCGCGGTAATGCAACACTGTATACATATGACATTTTTTTCGAATATTTTTTTCACACAAATGGAGCTTTCTTTTGGTCATATTTAATCACCACTGGGTGTTTTATTTGATAAACAAATGAAAAAAAAGACCAAAAATTTTGGGGGAAAAACATTTTTTGGATTTTATATTATAAAATTTTGCAAATGGGTAATTTTTCTCCTTCACTGATGGGCACCGATAGACTACACCAATGGGCAATGATGAGGCGGCACTGATAGACACTGATAGGCTGCACTGATGGGCACTGATGAGGAGGCGCTGATGAGGTTGCACTGATATGCGGCACTGATGAGGCTGCACTGATATGCGGCACTGATGGGCACTGATAGGTGGCATAGATGGGCACTGATAGGCAGCAATGATGGGCACTGATAGGTGGCACAGATGGGCACTGATAGGCAGCAATGATGGGCACTGATAGGCAGCACTGATGGGCACTGATAGACTGCACCAATGGGCAATGATGAGGCGGCACTGATAGACACTGATAGGCTGCACTGATGGGCACTGATGAGGAGGCGCTGATGAGGCTGCACTGATATGCGGCACTGATGAGGCTGCACTGATATGTGGCACTGATGAGGCTGCACTGATATGCGGCACTGATGGGCACTGATAGGTGGCATAGATGGTCACTGATAGGCAGCAATGGTGGGCACTGATAGGTGGCACAGATGGGCACTGATAGGCGGCAATGATGGGCACTGATAGGCAGCAATGATGGGCACTGATAGGTGGCACAGATGGGCACTGATAGGCGGCAATGATGGGCACTGATAGGCGGCACAGATGGGTACTGATAGGCGGCAATGATGGGCACTGATAGGCGGCAATGATGGGCACTAATAGGCAACACTGAAGGGCTCTAATAGGCAGCACCGAAGGGGATTGATAGGTGGCACTGACTAACAGCACTGATGGGCACTGATTGAAAGCACTGATAATCAGTGTCCTAATTTTCAGTGTAGATGTTCCCTTTAACACTCACCAGTTATCAGCAGTACTATCCTCACACTCTGACAGCACAAGGAAAGTACTGCCGATAACAAGCAAGTGTGTTTACATCGTAATCAGCTGTGATTGGACACAGTTGATCACGTGGTAAAGGGACACTGTGATTGGCTATTCACCATGATTTGTGATCACAGAGAGCGCCGGGTGCACACCGCAGCGAGCGCGGTTCTGGGAAGATGTCATGTCACGCCCTCCCAGAGCTGGACGACCGCGCTGTAGCCGTCATTTGCCTATAGCTTGGTCGGGGAGTGGTTGAAATCTTTTCATTGAAATATATTCTTCAGATGCCACAAAGGATATAATTTTGTGTGCAACAAATGCCTTTGAAAACCCAGATATTACCTTACAAATGTAGCAGTGACATCATCACTGTGCTGTAAGTAGCCCGTGCAAAGGGTAGAGCTGTGGGAGGGGCTCAACAGGCTTCTCCCACTACAGGCTGCCTGCAGAAAACGACAGGAGGGGGCGGAGACAAGACCAGCCCACCTGCGCAAGGAGGGAGAGCAGCAGTGAGCGGTCTTTATTACAGGAAGTCTCACCCTGGATGACATCAATGGAAGAAATACACAAAGCTCACCAAGATCCAAGAAGAATACACATGAGGAATGGATTTAGACAATATTTGAAGATCCCGGAGTTCCGCCTATAATTTTCCTCCTTTTCCTCCATACATTTTCATTACATACCTTATTTTATACCCAAGAGAAAGAATGTCCCCAGCACACCAAGGAATCCTCAGAAGGGTCCAAAGCTTTAATTAGTGGTCACATAATATATACAGCGGCAACGTTTCAGAGCCAAGCAGGGCCCCTTCGTCAGGCAAGTGACAGAGTACAGTGCAAACTAAGACACATTTAACAGACAATCCACCAATCAGTGAAGACAGTCAAGGTCAAACCCCGCCCCCTGGTGTCATAATGACGTCATAGTCCTGCTAAACATTTGACTCGAACATGCGCCGTCCGTGTGTTCGCTGAACACACGAACGGTAAGGGCGTTTGGCAGGCTGTTTGCGCACCGCATCCCACAATGCACTGTGCCCTGACAGTGCATTGTGATTGGCCAAAGCAATGCACCTGACCACAGGCCATTCAAAGTGCATGATGACGTCACAAGGGGACAGGGATAACCCCACCCCCTTGTGACGTCATCACAGTATTTAACCACTTGCTAACCATGATATAGCCAAATGATGGCTACAGCGCAGTTACCCGGATGTTGGAGGGCGTCATATGATGCCCCCCGCACTCCCCCAGCAGCATGCACCTTCGGTCACAGATGATCACGTGATATGGTAAAAGGCCAATCACAGCACCTTTTACCATGTGATCAGCTGTGTCCAATGACACAGCAGATCACGGAGTAAATACAGTTGGCAGTTATCAGCAGCACTTTCCTCACACTGTCAGAGCATGAGGAAAGTACTGCCGATAACCGGCAGCTGTTACAGAGCAGATCGGCACTGATTATCGGGGCACTGATGATCAGTGGCCTGATGATCAGTGTCTTGCAATGCCATCCACCAGTGCCCAGCCGTGCCACCCAGCAGTGCCCAGCAGTGCTGCCCAGCAGTTGCGCCCATCAGTGCCTCCAATCAATGCCCAGCAGTGCCACCAGTCAGTGCTACCCATCAGTGTCACCCATCAGTGCTGCCTATCAGTGCTGCCTATCAGTGCCCATCAGTGCCGCCTATCAGTGACCATCATTGCTGCATATCAGTGCAGCATCATCAGTGCCTCCTCATCAGTGCAGCCTATTAGTGCTGCCTTTCCATGCCGCCTCATCAGTGCCCATCAGAGCACTGATGGGCACAACCGCTGGGCAGTGATGGGCACAACTGCTGGGCAGCACTGCTAGGCACTGGTGGGTGGCATGGCTGGGCACTGGTGGGTGGCACGTTATCAGTGCCCATCAGTGCTGCCTATCAGTGGCCATCAGTGCTGCCTATCAGTGTCAATCAGTGCTACCTAATACCACCAAAATAAAGCTCTATTTGTTTGGAAAAGATGATAAAAATGTCATATGGGTACAATGTTGCATGACCGCGCAATTGTCATCCAAACTACAACAGCGCTGAAAGCTGAAAATTGGTCTGGGCACGGAGGGAGTAAAAGTGCCCAGTAGGAAAGTGGTTAAGAACTGTCATCCCGCCGCAGCTGTCAGACGACGGGAGCCAGCATCAAGAGCAGAACGGGGTTTTTTCTAGTTTTGGGTCGGCGGGGGCGGCGGGCATCGTGATTGATGTTGGATCTACTTGGCGAGACTTTTTTTAATTTTTGTTTTTGATAAAGACTGTCTACTGCATTTTTACTACACTTTTTTTTGTGAATGGGTAGCGATACCATGTACCACATACTCATTCACATGGGGGCGGGATCTGGGGGATTCCAGATTCCGATAAGCCCCCCTGCCCGCAGACCCCCACAACCACCAGCCAGGGTTGTGGGGAAGAGGAGCTTGTCCCCATCAACATGGGGAAAAGGTGCTTTGGGGGGCATGTTGAGGGCATGTGGTCTGGTATGGTTCAGGAGGGGTGCGTGCTCAGATATGGGTCTGGTATGGATTTTGGTGGGGACCCCCACGCCATTTTATTTAAATTTTGGCGTGGGGGTTCCCCTCAAAATCCATACCAGACCCAAAGGGCTTGGTATAGATGGGACGGGGGAGCCCACACCATTTTTTTTATAAAATTAATTGTCGAGCAATGCCGGCAATTCTCTTTACATTCAGCGGTCAACGGGGAACCCCAATGACAACTGAAAGAACAAAGAATGTTTCACTACTAAAATACCGCATCACTTAATAATAGAACATGGGGACAAGGCGCTTTGGGGGGCATGTTGAGGGCATGTGACCTGGTATGGTTCAGGAGGGGTGCATGCTCGGATGGGTCTGGTATGGATTTTGAGGGGAACCCCCACGGCAAAATCTAAATAAAATGGTGTGGAGGTTCCCACCAAAATCCATACCAGACCCATATCTGAGCATGCACCCCTCCTGAACCATACCAGGCCACATGCCCTCAACATTTCCCCCAAAGCACCTTTTCCCCATGTTGATGGGGACAAGGTCCTCTTCCCCACAACCCTGGCTGGTGGTTGTGGGGGTCTGCGGGCAGGGGGGCTTATCTGGTATAGATTCTGGTAGAGACCCTCACGCCATTATATTTAAATTTTGGCGTGGGGGTTCCCCTCAAAATCCATACCAGACCGAAAGGGCTTGGTATGGATGGGACGGGGAGCCCACGCCATTTTTTTTTTTACATTTTAACTGTCGAGCAATGTCGGCAATTGTCTTTGCCAGATTTTAGTAGCTGAGCGGTATGTTATCACCTACTCAGATGCGGTAATATACCGCTCAGTAAATTGTCCCTGTTCGAAGTTCGCGGTTGAAATTTTGGTACGTTTGAATGTTCGACCGCGAACCGAACAGGGGGGTGCTCATGATAGTGTCCATCACTAGTAAACACCCAAATACAAATATAGCAATCAAAACCATTGTTGGACCATAATCTAAATGTAGTAAAATTTGCATGTTAGTGCTTAAAGTTGCCATATTCAAGACCAGTGCTTACACCAGGCAAACTAATTGGCCACCTAGGGCACACTGCCTCCTAGGGGCACCTGGGCGCAGCACAGGCCGGCACTTTCTATGTGTGGGATACTGCCACGTCATCAATGATCCTTCAGCTCAGAGGAGGGGCAGCAGAGGGGAGGAAGAAAGAAAAGAAGGAGATGCCGGGTGTCCTAGGCCAGTGTAGCAGCTGAGCTGCCGCTCCTTCCAGTGTTCCTCTCAGACTCAGTCCCTTAAAAGAAATTGCGCAGTTTCATGTTTTGATTTAATATGTTCAACTGTTTTTAATTTTCTTTTATTTATTTGTTTTTTTTGGGAGGAGGCGCAAGTGGCTGGTCTTGCCTAAGGCTCAACATAGTCTAGCACCGGCCCTGGCCAAAGGTGAAGGAAAACAGCGGGCCATATAGTCCCAGAGACTTTTAACATGTTGCTAGGCAGTATGGAGGCATGTGAACCGGCCTCCAATGCTGTACGTACCCGCGCGCCTGCACAGTGCGGGAGAGGTGCAACACTGAAGGGATGGCTGAAGTTCAGCCTTTGAAGCCCAAGACGAAGCGCGCTCAACCCTTTGGCACAGAAATCACATATAAAACGGTTAAACATCCAGTAAGTGAGCCAGTCCAGGTTCCGTTTCATTGTAGCCGAAAGTATTCACCCCGCGGGAGGCGACCACAGAACACCTTTAACAAGAAGCTCCACGAAAGTTCCTTGCGGTTTTTTAATTGCGTTGAAGGATGTCGGTCGAGCCTCCTGTCTTCACATGAGGTTTTTTTTTTGGCAATTAGATTCGATTGATTGAACCCAACTTCTCGGTGGGGGTCTATCTTATTATTTTCCCAATTATCTCCCATTTTCTACTCTTCACGGTAAATGCAGGCGAGGTGCGCTCCAGAAGTGCGCGGGATTTATCCTTCCGAAATCTGCAATTAGTCCTGCATGATTAATCTTTAATTACTTTATTTACATTGAAACTTGGGGAAAACTTTTCTGCACTTCTAATTGGTGCAACCGCCTTGTGAGAACGTTACTGAAATTTGGGCGAAGTCTGTATGGGAATGGCATTACCCAGAAGTCCCTTCTCCTTTCAGACAGAGTTCATTGCAGACACGATGCCAAGGTTCCTGCAATTCCCCCTCTGCTATCAGTCTATGCATACATTTAATTTATCAGTCCACCCACAACTGCTATTTCAGTGACAGCAGTGTCTCTGCCTTCTGTGTTTTTGCCTTCTGTGTCTCTGCCTTCTGTGTCTCTGCCTTCTGTGTCTCTGCCTTCTGTGTCTCTGCCTTCTGTGTCTCTGCCTTCTGTGTTTCTGCCTGTTGTGTCTCTGCCTTCTGTGTCTCTGCCTTCTGTCTCTCTGCCTTTTGTGTGTCTGCCTTCTGTGTCTCTGCCTTCTGTGTCTCTGCCTTCTGTGTCTCTGCCTTCTGTGTCTCTGCCTTTTGTGTCTCTGCCTTCTGCGTCTCTGCCTTCTGCGTCTCTGCCTTTTGTTTCTCTGCCTACAGTGTCTCTGGCTTCTGAGTCTCTGCCTACTGTGTCTCTGCCTTCTGTGTCTCTGCCTTCTGTGTCTCTGCCTTCTGTGTCTCTCTCTTCTGTGTCTCTGCCTTCTGTGTCTCTGCCTACTGTGTCTCTGCCTTCTGTGTCTCTGCCTACTGTGTCTCTGCCTTCTGTGTCTCTGCCTACTGTATCTCTGCCTTCTGTGTCTCTGCCTACTGTGTCTCTGCCTTCTGTGTCTCTGCCTACTGTGTCTCTGCCTTCTGTGTCTCTGCCTTCTGAGTCTCTGCCTTCTGTGTCTCTGCCTTCTGTGTCTCTACCTTCTGTCTCTCTGCCTTTTGTGTGTCTGCCTTCTGTGTCTCTGCCTTCTGTGTCTCTGCCTTTTGTGTCTCTGCCTTCTGCGTCTCTGCCTTCTGCGTCTCTGCCTTTTGTTTCTCTGCCTACAGTGTCTCTGGCTTCTGAGTCTCTGCCTACTGTGTCTCTGCCTTCTGTGTCTCTGCCTTCTGTGTCTCTCTCTTCTGTGTCTCTGCCTTCTGTGTCTCTGCCTACTGTGTCTCTGCCTTCTGTGTCTCTGCCTACTGTGTCTCTGCCTTCTGTGTCTCTGCCTACTGTAGCTCTGCCTACTGTGTCTCTGCCTTCTGTGTCTCTGCCTACTGTGTCTCTGCCTACTGTGTCTCTGCCTTCTGTGTCTCTGCCTTCTGAGTCTCTGCCTTCTGTGTCTCTGCCTTCTGTGTCTCTGCCTACTGTATCTCTGCCTTCTGTGTCTCTGCCTACTGTGTCTCTGCCTTCTGTGTCTCTGCCTACTGTGTCTCTGCCTTCTGTGTCTCTGCCTTTTGTGTCTCTGCCTTCTGTGTCTCTGCCTTCCGTGTCTCTGCCTTCTGTGTCTTTGCCTTCTGTCTCTCTGCCTTTTGTGTGTCTGCCTTCTGTCTCTCTGCCTTCTATATCTCTGCCTTCTGTATCTCTGCCTTCTGTGTCTCTGCCTTCTGAGTCTCTGCCTTCTGAGTTTCTGCCTTCTGTGTCTATGCCTTCTGTGTCTCTGCCTTCGGTATCTCTGCCTTCTGTGTCTCTGCCTTCTGTGTCTCTGCCTACTGTATCTCTGCCTTCTGTGTCTCTGCCTACTGTGTCTCTGCCTTCTGTGTCTCTGCCTACTGTGTCTCTGCCTTCTGTGTCTCTGCCTTTTGTGTCTCTGCCTTCTGTGTCTCTGCCTTCCGTGTCTCTGCCTTCTGTGTCTTTGCCTTCTGTCTCTCTGCCTTTTGTGTGTCTGCCTTCTGTCTCTCTGCCTTCTATATCTCTGCCTTCTGTATCTCTGCCTTCCGTGTCTCTGCCTTCTGTGTCTTTGCCTTCTGTCTCTCTGCCTTTTGTGTGTCTGCCTTCTGTCTCTCTGCCTTCTATATCTCTGCCTTCTGTGTCTCTGCCTTCTGAGTCTCTGCCTTCTTAGTTTCTGCCTTCTGTGTCTATGCCTTCTGTGTCTCTGCCTTCGGTATCTCTGCCTTCTGTATCTCTGCCTTCTGAGTCTCTGCCTTCTGTGTCTCTGCCTTCTGTGTCTCTGGCTTCTGTATCTCTGCCTTCTGTGTCTCTGGCTTCTGTATCTCTGCCTTCTGAGTCTCTGCCTTCTGTGTCTCTGCCTTCTGTGTCTCTGCTGTCGTGGTGTGTCTGTGCTTTAACTTCCAGAGGGTTGAAATTTTTATAGCTGCTTTGGAGTCTCCAGGGACACCATTGTGGGACTGTTCTTGAAATAGCAATGCTCTGGTATCTAATGGGGTCTTCTGTCCTCTAGATCTGTGGTTCTAACCTTCCTGGCCATGGCCCGCTGCTACGGCCATCTCTCTCTTGGGCCTCCAGCCAGCTGTGGATCCCTTAGGCTACGTTCACACTAGCCTTGTGTGCAGGCGGCAGAGAGGTGTTTGGGAAGCGTTTTTACCGCTTCCCAAACGCCTCTGCCAATTCTGCACATTACAGCACATGGTGCTGTTCTAACGGGAGCGTTTGCGTCGCGTTGTGTCGCGGCAAAACGGACGCCTCTGGACGAGTCAGGAGGCTTTGAAGCCTCCTATTCTCGTCTATGGTGCCGCTCCGCAAACGCCCGGCCGGCGTTTGCGGTGCGGTTGCGACGCGTTTGCGGGGCGTTTGCGGAGCGGTAACACCACTCAAACTGCATTATAGGCATTTGTGGGGCGTTATTAACGCTCGGCAAATGCCTAGCAACCGCCGCTAAACCGCGCATGCGGCGTTTGCGGAGCGTTTTCCGAGCGCCGGACCAACGCTTGCCAAAAGCTATAGGGGCGTTTGGCAAGCGTTGGCAAAACAGCCTAGTGTGAACGAGCCCTTAAAGTGGTAGGAAAGTCTTGTTTGTGTATTTATACCTACAGGCAAGGCTTTTTTTCAGCGGGATTGCGGGGGAACGCAGTTCCGGGACCTCCAGCACTGAATGTATGTAATGGTAAGGGGTGCCGGAGGATCTATTGATGCTGGCTGCTGGGGAATCTTTTGTCTCTGGAGGGGATTTATTTTTATATGGTGGTCTATTGTTGCTGGTGGGAGATCAGTTGTTGCTTGAAGGTATCTAATGTTGAGGGAAGGGTCTACTGATGCTGACTGCTGGGAAATCTGTTTTTTTCTGTTGGGAATCTATTGTTGCTGTGGGGGAACTGTTGTTGTTGGAGGAGGCTATTGTTGCTGGGTGCAGCAGATCTATTTTACTTCTTTTCTTGTTATCATGAACAAATTCCATATATATTACTTAGCACCACAAAATTATACTGGACTGTGTATTCTCTATAAGGAGATGTACTGGGAGGTGGCTAGGGGGTGGAACTAAGGGATGGTGCTCAGAGGTGGGTAGGGGGTGGAACTAAGGGATGGTGCTCAGAGGTGGGCAGGGGGTGGAACTAAGGGATGGTGCTCAGAGGTGGGTAGGGGGTGGAACTAAGGGATGGTGCTCAGATGTGGGTAGGGGGTGGAACTAAGGGATGGTGCTCAGAGGTGGGTAGGGGTTGGAACTAAGGGATGGTGCTCAGAGCTGGGTAGGGGGTGGAACTAAGGGATGGTGCTCAGAGGTGAGTAGGGGGTGGAACTAAGGAATGGTGCTCAGAGGTGGGTAGGGGTTGGAACTAAGGGATGGTGCTCAGAGGTGGGTAGGGGGTGGAACTAAGGAATGGTGCTCAGAGGTGGGTAGGGGTTGGAACTAAGGGATGGTGCTCAGAGGTGGGTAGGGGTTGGAACTAAGGGATGGTGCTCAGAGGTGGGCAGGGGGTGGAACTAAGGGATGGTGCTCATAGGTGGGCAGGGGGTGGAACTAAGGGATGGTGCTCAGAGGTGGGCAGGGGGTGGAACTAAGGGATGGTGCTCAGAGGTGGGTAGGGGTTGGAACTAAGGGATGGTGCTCAGAGGTGGGCAGGGGGTGGAACTAAGGAATGGTGCTCAGCGGTGGGTAGGGGTTGGAACTAAGGGATGGTGCTCAGAGGTGGGTAGGGGGTGGAACTAAGGGATGTTGCTCATAGGTTGGTAGGGGGTGGAACTAAGGGATGGTGCTCAGAGGTGAGCAGGGGGTGGAACTAAGGGATGGTGCTCAGAGGTGAGCAGGGGGTGGAACTAAGGGATGGTGCTAAGAGGTAGGTAGGGGTTGAAATTAAGGAATGGTGCTCATAGGTTGGTAGGGGGTGGAACAAAGGGATGGTGCTCAGAGGTGGGTAGGGCGTGGAACTAAGGGATGGTGCTCAGAGGTGGATAGGGGTTGGAACTAAGGGATGGTGCTCAGAGGTGGGCAGGGGGTGGAACTAAGGGATGGTGCTCAGAGGTGGGCAGGGGGTGGAACTAAGGGATGGTGCTCAGAGGTGGGCAGGGGGTGGAACTAAGGGATGGTGCTCAGAGGTGGATAGGGGATGGAGACAAGATTCAGAAGGGGGGAGTTCCTGCACCTATTCTCAGAAAAAAAATGCCCTGCTTACAGGTAAATCTATAATAAGGCTTACCTGTACGTACAGTAAGTATCTCCTGAATGTGTGCAGTCTTTAGGAGATATTTACTTGATGATGCTCTGACAAGCTCAGTGGATGGTGTGCTGTCCATTGAGAGCCATGCCATGGCCGAGACTTCCGTGCGCATGCATGGGAGTGATGTCATCGGGGTTTGGTCAGTCAAATGCCGCAGCCTGTGAACCCGGAAGGAAGCCCGGTGAGGATGCATATAGCACATTATGCTCTTGATTTGCAGGGAGAAGGTTTGTTTTATTTTTTGTGGTTTACTAACACTTTAATCTTCCACAGGGTCCCCCGGCTCCCATAGTGCTCCTCAACCTCCCATAGGTGCCCACAGTGCTCCCAGAGAGCCTCAGCCTCCACAGCGTCCCCCCTTCCCACAGTGCCACCTAGCCTCCTGTGCCACCCACTAGGTGGGAAGAAAGGAAGAAAAAAAGAAGAGAGGAGAGGAATAAGAAAGGAGAGGAGAAAGAGAGGAGAGGAATAAGAAAGGAGAGGAGAAAGAGAGGAGAGGAATAAGAAAGGAGAGGAGAAAGAGAGGAGAGGAATAAGAAAGGAGAGGAGAAAGAGAGGAGAGGAATAAGAAAGGAGAGGAGAAAGAGAGGAGAGGAATAAGAAAGGAGAAAAAGAGGACAGGAGTGGAGAGGGGAAAGGAAAGGAGAGGGGAAAGGAGAGGAGGGGAAAAGAGAGGAGGGGAGAGGAGAGGAGAAGAGAAGAGAGGAGAGAGCGAGGTGAGGAAGATGAGAGGAAAGGAAGACAAGAGGAGAGGAAAAAGAAAGGCGAGGAGAGGAAAGGAGGAAGAAGAGGAGAAAGAGGGGAGAGGAGAGGAGCAGATAGGAGAGGAGAGGGAAGAAGAGAGGAGAGGGAAAAAAAGTCAACCAGAGGGAATAAAGAAGAAGAGGAGAGGAACAGATAGGAGAGGAGAAGAGAGGAGAGGAGAGGGAAGATGAGAGAAGAGAGAAGAAGAGAGGAGAGGAAAAAGAAAGGTGAGGATAGAGAAGGGAAGGAAGAAGAGGAGAGGAAGAGGAGAGAAAAGGAGAGAAGAGAAGAGGACCAGATAGGAGAGGAGAAGAGAAGAGAGGAGAGGTAATAGAAAGGTGAGGAGTGAGAAGGAAGAAGAGGAGTGGAGAGGAGAAAGATGGGAGAGGAAAGGAAAGGAGAGGGGAGGAGAGGAGAAGGAAGAATGAATGAAGGAAATAGCAGACTTCCTGTCCTGTAATTCCATGGAAGAACACCAGAATGTTTCACTTGTGAGCCTCCTTCAGCCTATAATGGCATCAAACCTGGAACAACAATGGAAGACATATAGAAAGAATGAGCCAGTCCCCGGAGGACCTGAATGCTGATATATTGTGGATGGAGAAGGTGACACCATGACTGGAGCACTAAGGAACATTTCATGACATCAGAACAAATCTGCTGTATGACATCCCTGAAATCTTCCATCAGCGGCTCAGGGAAGCTGTCGGGGTAATTTGTTGGCCTGCTGAATTAGGAGAGAATGAAAAGAGAAATGAGAGTTTGCTTTGTAAGAAAAGTAGCAATTATCCATTGTAATAAATCCGGAGTGCAGCGAGGTCTCGGAGTCGGATTAGCCGCTCATCTCAGATCTGGGATTCCACTTTTTTTTAATCGATCTGTTTTTCCTTCTGGAGTCTCATTCACCAGCCTATTCCACCAACTTAGATCTGAAAATGGAAGTACATTTTTTTTTATTAAATTGTTCCCCGTCCTGTTCTTCTCAAATCCAGAAATGTGCCAATCTGCCTGACTGCTTCCTCTCCTTGTGTATGATGGTGTCACTTCAACAGGAAGTGAAAAGAAATCTCTTGAATGGGGCCACAGATAGTGGGGAAAACCTGGCAGGGGTTCTATAATGTGACCCCCCCCCCCAAAAAAAAAAACTTTTTAACTAGAGATACACTTTACCATGAATGCAATTTTCTATTTTTAATTTGGGATAAAGTGGGAAAAGTTAGGATTTTTGTTTGGTTTTTGGTATTTTGGACCATTTGGAGCTGTCCCCCTTATCCTGTCCCAGGCTCACCTAGGGGGTCGATTGATAAATCATTAATTGTACAAATATCAGAAGCTCAACAAAATGTCACCATAATCCATGTCACCTGTATCATCAGCTCCATCTAGTGGCCAAAATGTGGTATAGCTTTCTGAAATCCTTCAGTGAAAGGGTAGTCTACATTTTGTCCACTAGATGGAGCTGACGATGCAGGAATTCATCTCTTAGAAAAATTACGGTGACTTTTCATTCAGCCGGCATGAAGGCTCCTGACATTCATGTAATGAGTGTTTTAAATAGACATCCTTGCACGAAAGGAGGTCAGAGAGCCTGGGCTCCCAGACAGCAAGAAAACACGGCAGAGGCTCCAGACTCTTACATATTCCATTACAGATATTTAGGAGATGCCATTGCTGATGAGGCAAGTTCCAGAGCTGTCATCCTCATCCTTTGTTAAAAGTGAACCTGTCATCAGTTACATTTTTCTCATGATAGTAATGTGTCAGTGTAATACTTCCAGGTATTTATTACCTCTCACAGGTCATAGTACTTCCCCTGACAATGCCTTCTAATGTTATCTCCAGAAGGGTGGTACCATCTATATGACCATCTACACCCTGGATTGAGATGACACAATCATGCAAATCCTGGTGCCGGTGCAGTTTTTGGCTGTGTTCACAAATGTCTCATGCAGAGCAGCCTCTGCCGCAGCCACCTTATAACATGCTACAGTGTACAGTCTGATCCCTGGGGGAGAGGAGATTGAGGAAATGCTTTCTCCTGCCTGCAGCAGACAGATGACATCATCTCAGCCTGGGTAAAGTCACTGCTTGGAGCTCAAGGACAGCTTTTTAATGAGGTGGAGCTTTTCTGGAAATGAATGATGTTGCTGCTGTGTATTGTAATATCCAGAATGGAATAATGAAGAGGCATTGGGATGTCAAGGCTTATTCATATGTTCAGACACAAGGAGGATTTGGAGAAAGCGTGCTGCAGCTCTTGATAGACGGGCCTCCCTCGATGGGTGTCCAGAAGCAACTCATACAGTATATATACCAGGGGCAGACTAACAACTCCTGGGGCCCCCGGGCAATAGGGGATCATGGGGCCTCTGTGTCCTTGCTCAAACTCAAAAAAGCCTATGAAAAAGGTACCAGGGGCATCTCATGGGGCCCCCTACTGACTCAGGGCCTTCGGGCAGTGCCCGAGTTTCCAAATGGTCAGCCCGCCCCTGATATATACATACAATATAAAATATATATAATTTTATTTATATATATATATAGTGAAGGAAATGTGTATTTGATCCCCGGCTGATGTTGAATGTTCGCCCCTCACAAAGAAATGATCAGTCTAAAAATCGCATGTACGGTGTATTGTAACACTGAGAGACAGAATACAACAACAAATTCAGCAGAAATGCATCTAACAAATGATGACTGATCTGCATGTTCATGAGGGAAAGAAGGATTTGATCCCCTATCATTCAGCAGGATTTCTGGCTACCAGGTGTCTTTCATACAGGTAACAAGCTGAGATTAGAAGCAGTCTCTTAAAGGGAGTGCTGCTAATCTCATTGTGTTACCTGTATAAAAGACACCTGTCCACAGGAGCAATCAAACCATCAGATTCCAAACTCTCCACCACGGCAAAGACCAAAGAGCTGTCCAAGGATGTCAGGGACAAGATTGTAGACCTACACAAGGCTGGACTGGGCTACCAAACTATGGCCAAGCAGCTTGGTGAGAAGGTGACAACAGTTGGTGCAATCATTCACAAATGGAAGAAACACAAAACAAGTGTCAGTCTCCCTAGGTCTGGTGCACCATGCAAGATCTCACCTTGTGGATTGTCAATGATCATGAGAACAGTGAGGAATCATCCCAGAACTACACGTGAGGATCTTGTCAATGATGTCCAGGCAGCTGGGACCACAGTCACCAAGAAAACAATTGGTAACACACTACGCCGACAAGGACTGAAATCCTGCAGTGCCCGCAAGGTCCCTCTGCTCAAGAAAGCACATGTCCAGGCCCCTCTGAAGTCTGCCACTGAACATCTGAATGATGCAGAGGACGACTGGTTGAAAGTGTTGTGGTCAGATGAGACCAAAATCCAGCTCTGTGGAATCAACTCGCTGTGTTTGGAGGAGGAGGAATGCTGCCTATGACCCCAAGAACACCATCCCAACTGTGAAACATGGTGGTGGAAACATTCTGCTTTGGGGGTATTTTTCTGCTAAGGGGACAGGACAACTGCACTGCATCAAAGAGACGATGGACGGGCAATGTACCGTCAAATATTGGGTGAGAACCTTCTTCCCTCAGCCAGGGCATTGAAAATGGGTCGTGGATGGGTGTTCCAGCATGACAATGACCCAAAACACACGGCCAAGGCAACAAAGGAGTGGCTCAAGAAGAAGCACATTGAGGTCCTGGAGTGGCCTAGCCAGTCTCCAGACCTTAATCCGATTGAAAATCTGTGGAGGGAGCTGAAAGTTCGAGTTGACAAACATCAGCCACCAAACCTTAATGACTTGCAGAGGATCTGCCAAGAGGAGTGGGCCAAAATCCCTCCTGAGATGTGTGCGAACCTGGTGGCCAACTCCAGGAAACGTCTGACCTCTGTGATTGCCAACAAGGGATTTGCCACCAAGTACTAAGTCATGTTTTGTGAAGGGGATCAAATACTTATTTCCCTCATGAACATGCAGATCAGTCATCATTTGTTAGACGCATTTCTGCTGAATTTGTTGTTGTATTCTGTCTCTCAGTGTTACAATACACCGAACATTCGATTTTTAGACCGATCATTTCTTTGTGAGGGGCGAACATTCAACATCAGCAGGGGATCAAATACTTATTCCTTCACTGTATATATATATATATACACAGATATAGGCACCAAACCAAAAGGCAATAGATGCTTTAAATTGTTCATAATGTAATCACATAAAACCAGCCAATGCCTATTAGCGAGGCTGTAACATCAACACATATATAGTCACAATATATTAGTGGTTTTATGGTTCCTTTTATGCATTTTTATCTGCAATTTATTTATTTTTTATTTCTTTACAAGACCATAATACAAATACAGTTTCTCATAGCCGTTGGTATTGTTGGTATTATAATTTTTTTTCCAATGCTGATTCAACTGCAATGTGTTCTTTCATAAGTTTATTATAATTCTTTTATTGCAAGTTTTTCTGCAATTTATTATTTTCTTTCTATGTATCATGATTCTTTAAATGCATTTTTATCCTCTATTTATTTTTTTATATATGTGTCATGATTATTTTAATGCATTTTTATTTGCAATTTATTCTTTTATAAATTTATGATGATTCTTTTAATACTTGTGCATGGGCAAGTTATTATTTTCTATGTGTTTTATGATACTTTTAAAAAATTTTATAGGTAATTATTATTTTATATATGTATTTTTTATTCATTTTTATCTGCAATGTATTCTTTTATATATGAGTTGTGATTCTTTTAATGAATTTTTTCTGTAAATTATTATTTTATATATTTAATATTTTTTTTATGCAAGTTTATGTGCAATTTATTATTTTATATACAGTATGTATTATAATATTTTTAAACATTTTTTACCTGTAATTTATGCTTTTATATATGTATTTTTTTGTTTTTATGCATTTTTATCTGCAATTTACTCTTTGATATTTGTGTTAAGACTTTTTTTATTGTATTGCTATCTGTAATTTATTCCAACATATTTTTACATGTAATTTATTCTTTTATATACAGTATTTTGTTGTTTTATGGATTTTTTTTCTGCAATTTCTCCTTTATTATTTTTGTCTGTAAATTATATGTTTTTAGATTTAATATGATCCTTTTACTGCATGTTTATGAGCAATTTATTATTTTTATATGGTATGTATTATAATATTTTTTAATTTTTTTATCTGTAATTTATGCTATTATAATTATTTTTTATGCATTTTTTATTTTCAATTTATTCTTTTATTGCATTTCTATCTGCAATTTATTCCTTTTGTATACATTATCCCATTCCAACATATTTTTATATCTCATTTATTCTTTTATATACAGCATTTTGTTGTTTTATTCTTTATTATTTTTGTCTGTAAATTATTTGTTTTTATATTTAATATGATCTTTTTAATGCATGTTTATGAACAATTTATTATTTTATATACAGTATGTATTATAATATTTTTAAATTTTTTTTTACTTGTAATTTATGCTTTTATAAATGTATTTTAATTTTGCATGCATTTTTATTTGCAATTTATTCTTTTATTGCATTTCTATCTTCAATTTATTCCTTTTGTATACATTATCCCATTCCAACATATTTTTATATATCATTTATTCTTTTATATACAGTATTTTGTTGTTTTATTCTTTATTATTTTTGTCTGTAAATTATTTGTTTTTATATATAATATGATCTTTCTAATGCATGTTTATAAGCAATTTATTTATTTATGTTATATACAGTATTAATTATGATACCTGTGCTTTTAACATATTTTTATCTGTAATTTTTAATCTTTTATAAGTGTATTTTAATTTCTTATATATTTTTAACTATTATCTATGCATTATTTTATACATGTATTATGATTATTTTAATTTGTTTATATCTGAAATATATATATATATATATATATATATATATAGTGCTCAGCATAAATTAGTACACACCAACAGATTTGTCAGAAAACCTTTCATTTCCTTTTAGAATCAACATTATGGGACACTATACTACAAAGTGCCCCCACAAATACGGGCTATTGATTGCAAACAAGATTTGTTGATTTGCACATACAAAAAAATGATTTTTCCTAACAAATTCATTCAAGACCATGTTGCAAAAATGAATACACCCCAAGGAAAGTCTTAGGAGCAAAGCTAAATTTTAGACAACAAAATCCTAATTTACAAGAATTCAACTCCAGGTGAGTCTAATTATTCATTAAACAGGGGTCCAGCAGACAGGTGATTATAAAAGGGCGTTAGCTAACAAAGAAAACCCCTCCCATTTCGTGCTGTCAGAGAAATATCACAGGGCCGAGAAAGAAAATAAGTTCTTTACACAAGAAAGGTGAAGGCTACAAGAAGGTCTGCAAAGGTTTACTGATCAGTCAGAATACTGTAGCAAAAGTGATACAAAAATTTAGGATGGAGCTACAACCATCTCACAGAACCGTTCAGGCCATCCATGGAAGTTAACAGCTCAACAGGAGCATCTTCTGATGGGAAGGGTTGAAGAAAATTGTCATGCAAGTTCACTGCAGTTAGCTCAAGAAGTAGAAAGCCAAACTGGGGTGATTGTTTCCCGTGACACAATGCGGCGCACACTGCGGAGGAATGGCATGCATGGGTGTCATCCATGAAAGAAGCCTCATCCAAAGCCCATGCACAAAAAGCCTAGAATTTGCCAGGACTGAAAAAGAAGACTACTGGGACACTGGACTCTGGAGGGATGAAGCCAAAATAAATGTTTTTTGGAGCTGGTGGCTTCAAAACTGTATGGTGTCGCAAAGATGAGGAGTACAAAGAAAAATGCATGGTGCCTACTGTGAAACATGGTGGTGGCAGTGTCCTTCTGTGGGGCTGCATGAGTGCTGCTGGTGTCGGGGAGCTGCATTTCATTGATGGTATCACAGATGTACTGCTCTATATTGAAAACAAAGATGAACCACCAATCCGTGCCATCGGTCGTCGTGCACATTTTCAACATGACAAAACACACATCTAAGGCCACTGATGCATCTCTGTAGAAGAACAGGGTGACAGTGATTCAGTGGCCAAGTATGTCTCCTGATCTGAACCCGATCGAACACCTATGGGGAATTTGGAAGAGACAAATTGAGCATCGCTCTCCATCCAGCATCCAGGGTCTAAAATAGGTCGTTCTTGAAGAATGGAAAAAGATCGATGTCGCAATATGTCACCAACTTGTTCATTCCATGCCTAGAAGACTTGGTGCCGTCCTTACAAATCGTGGAGGTCATACAGAATACTAGATGGACAGTAGTAGTTCTTGTTGTGAGGTGGATTCATTTTGCATCAACTCATTTGAGTAAAACTGAAGATTTTGTCATCTAAGTTAGTGCCATTCTGAGTTGCTGCAATGACATTTCAGCAAAATGGACTCGCCTGCATCATTTTTTCACTTTGATTTTCGGGGTGTCTTTGAATTCAGTCCTCTGTAGGTCGATCATTTTCATTTCCATCAAACGATGGGGCGTCCTTACCTTCCTAACACCTTACCCAGTCCATGTCAGTATAGATATCCAGCAGGAGATTCCTCCCCATTGAGATCTGATGGGTTTTCAAAGGGTTCCTCTAATTTGTTTGATTTATATATATATATATATATATATAGTCCAAAAGAGTTCAAAAGAGAGAGCGGCATTTACGGGTCTGGAAAGATGAACACACAGTGAAGATTTTATATATATATATATATTTTTTTTTTTTTTTTTCAATGTATGTATATATATATATATATATAAAATTTATATACAGTATATATATATATATATATATATATATGTATATATCTAAAAAAAAAATTAGCGGAACCCTTTTAAAACACATCAGATTTCAAAGAGGACAAATCTCCTACTGGATCTCTATACTGGTAAAATATAATATATATATATATATATATATATATATATATATATATATGTGTGTGTGTGTGTGTGTATATTTACATACTGTATATGTGTATTAGAATTATTATCATTGTTATTATTTATTTTTTATTATTTACTTTGTTACTTTATAAAGTTATTCTTTTTTTTATTATTGTTATTATTTATTTTTTAATTTTATAAAGTCTTTCATTTTTTTTATTAGTTAGAATTTTATTGCATAGACTTGTGTATATTGGGAATTTTTCAGGTCTATTGTCTCAGATTTATCTATGCAGATTATATATATATATATATATATATATATATATATATATAGTCCAAAAGAGCTCAAAAGAGAGAGCGGCATTTACGGGTCTGGAAAGATGAACGCAGTGAAGATTTTATATATATGGTATATATATATATATATATATATATATATATATATATATATGTGTGTGTGTATGTATATATTTACATACTGTATATTTATATTAGAATTATTATCATTGTTATTATTTATTTTGTCATTTTATAAAGTTATTCTTTTTTTTATTATTGTTATTATTTATTTTTTAATTTTATAAAGTTATTCATTTTTTTTTACTAGTTAGAATTTTATTGCATAGACTTGTGTATATTGGGAATTTTTCAGGTCTATTGTCTCAGATTTATCTATGCAGATTATATATATATAGTTCAAAAGAGGGAGCGGCATTTACGGGTCTGGAAAGATGAACGCAGTGAAGATTTTATATATATATATATATATATACATACATACATACATACATACATATATATATATATATATATATATATATATATATATATATATATAAAATAATAATATATATATATGTGTGTGTATGTATATATTTACATACTGTATATTTATATTAGAATTATTATCATTGTTATCATTTATTTTGTAATTTTATAAAGTTATTCATTTTTTTTATTTAGTTAGAATTTTATTGCATAGACTTGTGTATATTGGGAATTTTTCAGGTCTACTGTTCCAGATTTATTTATGCAGATTTGCATAGTTGCTGACAGGTTCACTTTTAATGATTTAGTCTTCCACTTAGAAGAACCTTTCGGAGAAGGGCCAGCTCCGTGCAGTTTTCTGTACAGACGCAGGAAGGGTTAAGCGCGGCGGAGCGTCCTCGGTGCACTTTGCTGTCCCAGGCAGCTGTTTGCAGCCAAATTCCCGCTCATTAAGAACTTTAATAATATGCATTTTTTTTTAATAGGCACAATGTTTGCAACCGTGCTGAAATCCATCGGGATTAAGAAGCTTTCATTAGCGAGAGATTGGCTGCAACGAGCTAACGGCGCAGCCTTCTGTCGCCATAGAAACCGTCTGGTTTTGGACAGTGTGAGGTAGAATTGGGAAGGATTGTGAAAACTTATAATTGAAAGAAATAACTTGGGCTGTCCAATATGTGTAGAAAAGAAAGACGGATTTTGGGGAATAGAATACAAATCACCTGGAAATCTGAATAAAATCAAATTTCCCCTTTAATCGGAATGGGAGTTTCAGCCGTACCTGTACTGTCTGCTCCTGTAGCTGGGGGTTTGATTCCTGGAAAAAGCAGGGAAATGAAGCATAGGGTGCTAAAGTTGCATAGTGTGTCATGGCCAGGGGCGGACTGACAACTCATGGGGCCCCCGGGCAATAGGGGATCATGGGCCCAAATTCAAAAAAGCCTATGAGAATGGTACCAGGGGCATCTCATGGGGCCCTTGGGCAGTGCCCGAGTTTCCAAATGCTCAGTCCCCCCTGGTCATGGCTAGACATGGGATTTAGTTGTTGGGCTTGTAATCTGCAGCTTAGCAATTGGTGAGAGTTCTTCTCCAATCCAGAGAGGTAAAGCCTCATATAGGAGAGGATATCTGAATGACTCCTATTAATAATCATTGCCAACACATTTCGGTGGTCAATCAATCTCCTTCATCAGGGCTTTGTCCTCAATAGTCACATGAAACAAGTAAAAAACAAGATGTCAGATGGAAATTTTCAGCGGATCAATCAGATTGCCATAAGGTACACTGGGTCTGGTAAGGCTGTTCTCGATAAAAATGGGGTGTCCAAATTTGAAGATACTCACAAAGTCCAAAGAGAGCACCAGAAAAAAGGTCTGAGAGTCCAAAATGTTTTAACATTGACAACAACACAGAGCATTCAACGTGTTTTGGTGGCTCAAAGATTCCCCCCTACTTCAGTGCATATTCCCTTCTGTGAGATTCATAGGAGGGCTGGAAGTGCTCACCCTCCGTCTCCCGTGACATGAGCCGCACTCCTACACATCCTACGGCCTCTTTTTCCTATAAACCAGAAATGCCCTTGGCACTGATTGGCCATCATTGCTGCACCACCTCTAGTGGAGTCCCAGCTCCCATGCAACGGTCTACCTGGGCCGCCCTACTTCCTCCCTCCTGATAGGCTGCACTGCCATGGGGTTCTACTTAAATATCACAAGCCCAGAGCGCTGAGCATCTTCTCCCTTCTTGTCATATTACCTATCGTGGATTTCTTGTTGCTGACCCCTTCTTTGTGTTTGGATAACTCTTTGGATTGTCCCCTGAACTTGACCTCAGAACTGTTTTGGGACTACACTTGCTTACTACCTGCCCTGACCTCACAACTTTTTTTTAGGACTACACTTGGTCGCTACCTGCTCTGACCTCACAACTCTTTTAGGACTACACTTGTCCTGACTAGAGATGAGCGAAGAAATGAAAAATTCGATTCGACTGATTCGGCGAATTCGTGGACAATATTCGATTCGAGTCGAATAAATTCGCTGTGAATTTAACTTAAAAAAGGGTGTTTCTAGGCTTCAGAGAGACTTAATATTAGTGCAGAACACTGTACCTTTAATTTAAATGCCCTTGGAGTCTGCTGGGGAAGAGAAATAATACTGTCAGTCAGTATGACATGCAGATGAGTGCCGTCGATCTTAGAATCACCGCACACTTCACTCATTTGGGCAGTCACGGGGCCAAAACCAGAGTGTGGAGCCACAGTGTGGCGGTGGAGGCAGCAGCAATGGGAGGCCATACAGCACCCTATGACAAAAATGGAAACCACCAGCAGTGTGAGGAGACCTGAAAGTGGCACATGGCAGAGTGTGGCGATAGAGACAGCAGCAATGGGAGGCCGTACAGGGACCCATGACACACTCTGGACCTGGCAGCAGCATGAGGAGGCGGTACAGGGGCCCATGACAGATTACGGGCCTGGCAGCAGCATGAGGAGTCGGTACAGGGGCCCATGGCAGATTACGGGCCTGGCAGCAGCAATGGGAGGCCGTACAGGGACCCATGACACACTCTGGACCTGGCAGCAGCATGGGGAGGCGGTACAGGGGCCCATGACAGATTACGGGCCTGGCAGCAGCATGAGGAGTCGGTACGGGGGCCCATGACACACTCTGGACCTGGCAGCAGCATGAGGAGGCGGTACAGGGGCGCATGACAGATTACGAGCCTGGCAGCAGCAACTTGGACAGGAGGACGTTCAGCTTCTGCACCGTCGGGTGCGTGCTCGCAAACTGTTGTCTCTTGGAAACGGATTCCAAGAAAGACTGCTGACGGAATCCGTGAAGAGGAGTAGCAGGAGAAGGAGCATCTGAACGAGCGGAATATGCCAACAAGCGACAACAGTGGCCCATGACAGATTACGGGCCTGGCAGCAGCATGAGGAGTCGGTACGGGGGCCCATGGCAGATTACGGGCCTGGCAGCAGCTATGGGAGGCCCGTAATCTGCCAGCACCCTATGACAAAAAATGGAACCCACCAGCAGTGTGAGGAGACCTGAAAGTGGCACATGGCAGAGTGTGGCGATGGAGACAGCAGACAATGGGAGGCCGTACAGGGACCCATGAGAGACTCTGGACCTGGCAGCAGCATGAGGAGGCGGTATAGGGGCCCATGGCAGATTAGGGGCCTGGCAGCAGCTATGGGAGGCCCGTAATCTGCCAGCACCCTATGACAAAAATGGAACACACCAGCAGTGTGAGGAGACCTGAAAGTGGCACATGGCAGAGTGTGGCGATGGAGGCAGCAGCAATGGGAGGCCGTACAGGGACCCATGAGAGACTCTGGACTTGGCAGCAGCATGAGGAGGCGGTATAGGGGCCCATGGCAGATTAGGGGCCTGGCAGCAGCTATGGGAGGCCCGTAATCTGCCAGCACCCTATGACAAAAAATGGAACACACCAGCAGTGTGAGGAGACCTGAAAGTGGCACATGTTTGGGGCATGATTCATGGCGGATTTAGTCAGTTGTGTCAGGAACTGGTGGTTTGAAATCCAGACTAATCCACGCCTGATTCATTTTCACAAACGTGAGTCTCTCCACACTTTGGGTGGACAGTCGTGTCCTCCGCGGAGTTGCAATACCTCCTGCCGCACTAAACACGCGCTCCGATGCCACGCTACTGGCCGGGCATGACAGCCTTTCAAGGGCAAATTCAGCTAGTTGGGGCCAAAGGTCAAGTTTCGTTGCCCAGTAGTCAAGGGGATTGTCTACCTCGGTTGGCAGGGTGCTGTCCAAGTAGGCCTAAGCCTGTTGTTTGAGGTCCTGCTCCAGGTCCACCTGATGCTGCTGCTGCTGCTGCGGCTGGTTAGTAGTTTCCTCACTGCGCTGGTGAAGAAAGCTACTCATCATCGACTGCAGACTGAGGCAGCCGCTGCTGGTGGAGCTGCCACTGCTCCTACCACCCCACCCCTCCCCTGCTGCCATGGCAGCGGAACACGAGCGCACAGGGCCCACAGTGTCTGAGGATGGACGTTGGCGCAGACAGGCAGAGACCAGCTGACTACATAGGTGTTTTTTATAGTACGTTATTTTGGCCTCCCTCTCAGCAGGTGTGAAAAAGGCCACCATTTTTGAACGGTAGCGAGGGTCCAACAAGGTGGACAGCCAAAAGTCATCCCTCTGTCTGATGGTTATTATTCGGCTGTCGCTACGCAAGCAACCGAGCATGCTATGGGCCATTTGTGCCAAGGAATGCGAGGGACTCCCTGCCTCCATCTCCACAGCATACTGCCACGGTGCGTCTAGGTCCTCTGTCTCCTCTTCCTCCTCCTCTACCAGATGCTCCTGCTCCTCCACTCCTGTCCGCTGAGTGGAAAAACCACCCATTTCACTCAATAATTCCTGAGCACCAATGTCCTCCTCTACCTCCTCCTCTTCTTCCAGTCCTGCCCCCACAGGGGCCATGTGGCGTTGAGATCTGTGCGCCACGTCTACCGCACCCTGACCAGCCATTGTTAACAGCATTTGTTCCAGGACGTGCAACAGAGGAATGACGTCGTTCATCCCATAGTCCTGCCGACTCACGAATAGCGTGGCCTCCTCAAAGGGCCTGAGCAAGCGCAGGTGTCACGCATGAGCTGCCAATGGCTGACATCTAAGTTACACAGGGAGTACCTTTATCTGCTTTTAACATCAGGAAATCTGTGATGGCCTTTTGCTGTTCGTAAAGGCGGTCTAACATATGTAGGGTTGAATTCCACCTTGTTGCAACGTCACAGCATGAGGAGTCGGTATAGGGGCCCATGGCAGATTAGGGGCCTGGCAGCAGTTATGGGAGGCCCATAATCTGCCAGCACCCTATGACAAAAAATGGAACACACCAGCAGTGTGAGGAGACCTGAAAGTGGCACATGGCAGAGTGTGGCGATGGAGACAGCAGCAATGGGAGGCCGTACAGGGACCCATGAGAGACTCTGGACCTGGCAGCAGCATGAGGAGGCGGTATATAGGGGCCTACGGCAGATTAGGGGCCTGGCAGCAGCTATAGGAGGCCCGTAATCTGCCAGCACCCTATGTCAAAAAATTCAACACACCAGCAGTGTGTGAGGAGACCTGAAAGTGGCACATGGCAGAGTGTGGCGATGGAGACAGCAGCAATGGGAGGCCGTACAGGGACCCATGACAGACTCTGGACTTGGCAGCAGCATGAGGAGGCGGTATATAGGGGCTTATGGCAGATTAGGGGCCTGGCAGCAGCTATAGGAGGCCCGTAATCTGCCAGCACCCTATGTCAAAAAATTCAACACACCAGCAGTGTGAGGAGACCTGAAAGTGGCACATGGCAGAGTGTGGCGATGGAGACAGCAGCAATGGGAGGCCGTACAGGGACCCATGACAGACTCTGAACTTGGCAGCAGCATGAGGAGGCGGTATATAGGGGCCCATGGCAGATTAGGGGCCTGGCAGCAGCTATAGGAGGCCCGTAATCTGCCAGCACCCTATGTCAAAAAATTCAACACACCAGCAGTGTGAGGAGACCTGAAAGTGGCACATGGCAGAGTGTGGCGATGGAGACAGCAGCAATGGGAGGCCGTACAGGGACCCATGACAGACTCTGGACTTGGCAGCAGCATGAGGAGGCGGTATATAGGGGCCCATGGCAGATTAGGGGCCTGGCAGCAGCTATGGGAGGCCCGTAATCTGCCAGCACCCTATGTCAAAAAATTCTACACACCAGCAGTGTGTGAGGAGACCTGAAAGTGGCACATGGCAGAGTGTGGCGATGGAGACAGCAGCAATGGGAGGCCGTACAGGGACCCATGACAGACTCTGGACTTGGCAGCAGCATGAGGAGGCGGTATATAGGGGCCCATGGCAGATTAGGGGCCTGGCAGCAGCTATGGGAGGCCCGTAATCTGCCAGCACCCTATGTCAAAAAATTCAACACACCAGCAGTGTGTGAGGAGACCTGAAAGTGGCACATGGCAGAGTGTGGCGATGGAGAAAGCAGCAATGGGAGGCCGTACAGGGACCCATGAGAGACTCTGGACCTGGCAGCAGCATGAGGAGGCGGTATATAGGGGCCCATGGCAGATTAGGGGCCTGGCAGCAGCTATGTGAGGCCCGTAATCTGCCTGCACCCTATGTCAAAAAATTAAACACACCAGCAGTGTGAAGAGACCTGAAAGTGGCACATGGCATGAGAGACTCTGGACCTGGCAGCAGCAGGAGGAGGCGGTATAGGGGCCCATGGCTGATTAGGGGCCTGGCAGCAGCTATGTGAGGCCCGTTATCTTGCAGCACCCTATGTCAAAAAATTTAACACACCAGCAGTGTGAAGAGACCTGAAAGTGGCACATGGCAGCAGAGTGTGGCGATGGAGACAGCAGCAATGGGAGGCCGTACAGGGACCCATGAGAGACTCTGGACCTGGCAGCAGCAGGAGGAGGTGGTATATAGGGGCCCATGGCAGATTAGGGGCCTGGCAGCAGCTATGTGAGGCCCGTAATCTGCCTGCACCCTATGTCAAAAAATTTAACACACCAGCAGTGTGAAGAGACCTGAAAGTGGCACATGGCAGCAGAGTGTGGCGATGGAGACAGCAGCAATGGGAGGCCGTACAGGGACCATGACAGACTCTGGACTTGGCAGCAGCATGAGGAGGCGGTATATAGGGGCCTATGGCAGATTAGGGGCCTGGCAGCAGCTATGTGAGGCCCGTAATCTGCCTGCACCCTATGTCAAAAAATTTAACACACCAGCAGTGTGAAGAGACCTGAAAGTGGCACATGGCAGCAGAGTGTGGCGATGGAGACAGCAGCAATGGGAGGCCGTACAGGGACCATGACAGACTCTGGACTTGGCAGCAGCATGAGGAGGCGGTATATAGGGGCCCATGGCAGATTAGGGGCCTGGCAGCAGCTATGTGAGGCCCGTAATCTGCCTGCACCCTATGTCAAAAAATTAAACACACCAGCAGTGTGAAGAGACCTGAAAGTGGCACATGGCATGAGAGACTCTGGACCTGGCAGCAGCAGGAGGAGGCGGTATAGGGGCCCATGGCTGATTAGGGGCCTGGCAGCAGCTATGTGAGGCCCGTTATCTTGCAGCACCCTATGTCAAAAAATTTAACACACCAGCAGTGTGAAGAGACCTGAAAGTGGCACATGGCAGCAGAGTGTGGCGATGGAGACAGCAGCAATGGGAGGCCGTACAGGGACCCATGAGAGACTCTGGACCTGGCAGCAGCAGGAGGAGGTGGTATATAGGGGCCCATGGCAGATTAGGGGCCTGGCAGCAGCTATGTGAGGCCCGTAATCTGCCTGCACCCTATGTCAAAAAATTTAACACACCAGCAGTGTGAAGAGACCTGAAAGTGGCACATGGCAGCAGAGTGTGGCGATGGAGACAGCAGCAATGGGAGGCCGTACAGGGACCATGACAGACTCTGGACTTGGCAGCAGCATGAGGAGGCGGTATATAGGGGCCTATGGCAGATTAGGGGCCTGGCAGCAGCTATGTGAGGCCCGTAATCTGCCTGCACCCTATGTCAAAAAATTTAACACACCAGCAGTGTGAAGAGACCTGAAAGTGGCACATGGCAGCAGAGTGTGGCGATGGAGACAGCAGCAATGGGAGGCCGTACAGGGACCATGACAGACTCTGGACTTGGCAGCAGCATGAGGAGGCGGTATATAGGGGCCCATGGCAGATTAGGGGCCTGGCAGCAGCTATGTGAGGCCCGTAATCTGCCTGCACCCTATGTCAAAAAATTTAACACACCAGCAGTGTGAAGAGACCTGAAAGTGGCACATGGCAGCAGAGTGTGGCGATGGAGACAGCAGCAATGGGAGGCCGTACAGGGACCATGACAGACTCTGGACTTGGCAGCAGCATGAGGAGGCGGTATATAGGGGCCCATGGCAGATTAGGGGCCTGGCAGCAGCTATGTGAGGCCCGTAATCTGCCTGCACCCTATGTCAAAAAATTAAACACACCAGCAGTGTGAAGAGACCTGAAAGTGGCACATGGCAGCAGAGTGTGGCGATGGAGACAGCAGCAATGGGAGGCCGTACAGGGACCATGACAGACTCTGGACTTGGCAGCAGCATGAGGAGGCGGTATATAGGGGCCCATGGCAGATTAGGGGCCTGGCAGCAGCTATGTGAGGCCCGTAATCTGCCTGCACCCTATGTCAAAAAATTTAACACACCAGCAGTGTGAAGAGACCTGAAAGTGGCACATGGCAGCAGAGTGTGGCGATGGAGACAGCAGCAATGGGAGGCCGTACAGGGACCATGACAGACTCTGGACTTGGCAGCAGCATGAGGAGGCGGTATATAGGGGCCCATGGCAGATTAGGGGCCTGGCAGCAGCTATGTGAGGCCCGTAATCTGCCTGCACCCTATGTCAAAAAATTTAACACACCAGCAGTGTGAAGAGACCTGAAAGTGGCACATGGCAGCAGAGTGTGGCGATGGAGAAAGCAGCAATGGGAGGCCGTACAGGGACCCATGAGAGACTCTGGACCTGGCAGCAGCATGAGGAGGCGGTATATAGGGGCCTATGGCAGATTAGGGGCCTGGCAGCAGCTATGTGAGGCCCGTAATCTGCCTGCACCCTATGTCAAAAAATTTAACACACCAGCAGTGTGAAGAGACCTGAAAGTGGCACATGGCATGAGAGACTCTGGACCTGGCAGCAGCAGGAGGAGGCGGTATAGGGGCCCATGGCTGATTAGGGGCCTGGCAGCAGCTATGTGAGGCCCGTTATCTTGCAGCACCCTATGTCAAAAAATTTAACACACCAGCAGTGTGAAGAGACCTGAAAGTGGCACATGGCAGCAGAGTGTGGCGATGGAGACAGCAGCAATGGGAGGCCGTACAGGGACCCATGAGAGACTCTGGACCTGGCAGCAGCAGGAGGAGGTGGTATATAGGGGCCCATGGCAGATTAGGGGCCTGGCAGCAGCTATGTGAGGCCCGTAATCTGCCTGCACCCTATGTCAAAAAATTTAACACACCAGCAGTGTGAAGAGACCTGAAAGTGGCACATGGCAGCAGAGTGTGGCGATGGAGACAGCAGCAATGGGAGGCCGTACAGGGACCCATGAGAGACTCTGGACCTGGCAGCAGCAGGAGGAGGTGGTATATAGGGGCCTATGGCAGATTAGGGGCCTGGCAGCAGCTATAGGAGGCCCGTAATCTGCCAGCACCCTATGTCAAAAAATTCAACACACCAGCAGTGTGAGGAGACCTGAAAGTGGCACATGTTTGAGGCATGATTCATGGCGGATTTAGTCAGTTGTGTCAGGAACTGGTGGTTTGAAATCCAGACTAATCCACGCCTGATTCATTTTCACAAACGTGAGTCTCTCCACACTTTGGGTGGACAGTCGTGTCCTCCGCGGAGTTACAATACCTCCTGCCGCACTAAACACGCGCTCCGATGCCACGCTACTGGCCGGGCATGACAGCCTTTCAAGGGCAAATTCAGCTAGTTGGGGCCAAAGGTCAAGTTTCGTTGCCCAGTAGTCAAGGGGATTGTCTACCTCGGTTGGCAGGGTGCTGTCCAAGTAGGCCCAAGCCTGTTGTTTGAGCTCCTGCTCCAGGTCCACCTGATGCTGCTGCTGCTGCTGCGGCTGGTTAGTAGTTTCCTCACTGCGCTGGTGAAGAAAGCTACTCATCATCGACTGCAGACTGAGGCAGCCGCTGCTGGTGGAGCTGCCACTGCTCCTACCACCCCACCCCTCCCCTGCTGCCATGCCAGCGGAACGCGAGCGCACAGGGCCCACAGTGTCTGAGGATGGACGATGGCGCACAAAGGCAGAGACCAACTGACTACATAGGTGGTTTTTATAGTACGTAATTTTGGCCTCCCTCTCAGCAGGTGTGAAAAAGGCCACCATTTTGGACCGGTAGCGAGGGTCCAACAAGGTGGACAGCCAAAAGTCATCCCTCTGTCTGATGGTTATTATTCGGCTGTCGCTACGCAAGCAACCGAGCATGCTATGGGCCATTTGTGCCAAGGAATGCGAGGGACTCCCTGCCTCCATCTCCACAGCATACTGCCACGGTGCGTCTGGGTCCTCTGTCTCCTCCTCCTCCTCCTCTACCAGATGCTCCTGCTCCTCCACTCCTGTCCGCTGAGTGGAAAAACCACCCATTTCACTCAATAATTCCTGAGCACAAATGTCCTCCTCTACCTCCTCCTCTTCTTCCTGTCCTGCCCCCACAGGGGTCATGTGGCGTTGAGATCTGTGCGCCACGTCTACCGCACCCTGACCAGCCATTGTTAACAGCATTTGTTCCAGGACGTGCAACAGAGGAATGACGTCGTTCATCCCATAGTCCTGCCGACTCACGAATAGCGTGGCCTCCTCAAAGGGCCTGAGCAAGCGGCAGGTGTCACGCATGAGCTGCCAATGGCTGACATCTAAGTTACACAGGGGAGTACCTTTATCCGCTTGTAACATCAGGAAATCGGTGATGGCCTTTCGCTGCTCGTAAAGGCGGTCTAACATGTGTAGGGTTGAATTCCACCTTGTTGCAACGTCGCAGATCAGGCGATGCTGTGGAATTCCGTTCTGCCGCTGCAGCTCAATGAGGGTGTTCTTTGCGGTGTAGGAATGGCTGAAATGCATGCACAGTTTACGTGACATTTTAAGGATGTCTTGCAGTGGGATGGTGGATTTTAGGAACCGCTTGACAACCAGATTGAACACGTGAGCCATGCATGGCGCATGGCACAACCTTCCTTGACGCAGAGCAGACACCATGTTCTTTCCGTTGTCAGTCAACATGGTTCCGATTTTTAGTTTGCGCGGAGACAGCCATCTGTCGATTTCTCTGTTCATTACACTCAGCAGTTCCTCCCCTGTGTGACTACGTTCGCCAAGGCATACCAGGTGCAGCACAGCGTGACACCGTTGCGCCCTGCACATGTGATATGCCGGTCGGGTAATGGGACTTGGCACGGGGGTGGCGGCTGAGGACACGGCGGAAAAAGAGGTGGTAGAGGCGGACATGCTTGCTGGACCAAGGACGTGCAAACGTGGAGGCAAAAGCGTCGTGACCTGTCCAAGTTGCTGGTGCGGCTGTGCCGGCACCACGTTCACCCAGTGGGCCGTAAATGACATGTACTGTCCCTGACCGTAGTTACAGCTCCACACGTCGGCGCTGCCGTGCACTTTGGCAGAGACCGACATGCTCAAAGACTGGCCCACCATCTCTTCTACATGTGAATGCAGGGCTGGCACTGCCTTTTGGGCAAAGAAATGACGGCTTGGCACTCTCCACCGCGGCGCGGCACAAGCCATCATTTCTCGGAAAGGTGCTGAGTCCACCAGTTGGAAAGGGAGGGACTGCAGCACCAGCAACTTGGACAGGAGGACGTTCAGCTTTTGCACCGTCGGGTGCGTGCTCGCAAACTGTTGTCTCTTGGATACGGATTCCAAGAAAGACTGTTGACGGAATCCGAGAAGAGGAGTAGCAGGAGAAGGAGCATCTGAACGAGCGGAAGATGCCAATGAGCGACAACTCCCCTCAGCAGAGGTGTTGGAGCCTTGACTGGCTGATAGAGGGCGATTGACGACGTCGGGTGACGGAGCAAGTAACGGAGCGGGTGATGGAGCGGGGGCTGGGGCAGGCAGAACCGCCGTATGTTTATCACGGTTTTCCCAGGCCACCGAATGGTGACGCTGCATATGCTGACGCAACGCTGTAGTCCCAACATGGGCCCCCTGGCCACGCTTGCATTTCTGGCCACATAGTCGACATACGGCTACATTTACTTCCTCGGGCGGCTTGAGGAAAAATTGCCACACCACCGAGTAGGAAACTTTGCCCCCGCTACTCTTCACTGGCTGACTGCTACTTCCTCCGTGCGCACCGGCACCACTACTGGCCGTGGTGGTAGGCTGCAGTGGAGCTGGTGCTCTACTCCGTGGACGTTTGGCTCCACTGACACTGATGCGACCCTGCTGCTGTCTCCTGGGCAACCCACCGACTGTTTTGCTCGCTGCCAAGCTGCCACCCTCTTCTCCTGATGATGCGGAAGAAATTGCCTGATGACGACGAGGCTGCCAAGTGCGATCAACCTCCTCATCATCAAGTAGGGTCTCCGCCTCACTACTAGCCCCCTCGGCTGCGTCTGGGTCAGGAGACAGACCTGTCTCTAGACCGGCTACCGAGCCACTCTCCTCGCCAGTACTTGTTCGCTTGGCTGCTGAAAAGGCCGATGTCTCCCCCCGTTCCTGACCGCCCTCTGTTAGCTCTTCCTCACTGTACAGTGGGGCTGAGCCCACAGCATGCGATACTTCGCTTGGTGAGGGAACAGCAAAGGACAGGGGCAGGTAGAGGACACGTGATTTCAGTGGGCTTGCTCCCGGGCCATGCCAACTAACGGTTGTGTCTGACGTACCCACCGACCGTTGGCTGTAGGTGTCAGAGGTGACCTGGGAAGAGGAAGACGACCGAGCCAACCAATCAATGACGGCAGGGTTGTCGGTGGAGACACGACCGCTGGATGACACCGGGAGCACTGGCCTCTGGCTGCGAATACTGCTGCCTCGACCCCTTCCTCTGCTGCCACGTCTGCTCGCTCCTAAAACATTGCCTCCTCTGCCACTCCTCTGCATGTTGTCTGACATACTATTTAATTCAACGATTAGGTGTCCCTGAGTAACAATTCTCTGGCACTCAGTAACAATTCTGTCTGTCCCTGAGTATGAATTCTGTGGCCCTGAGTAACAATTCTGTGTCTGTGCGAGTAACAATTCTGTGTCTGTGCGAGTAACAATTCTGTGTCTGTGCAAGTAACAATTTTGTGTCTGTGCGAGTAACAATTCTCTGGCACTCAGTAACAATTCTGTCTGTCCCTGAGTAACAATTCTCTGGCACTCAGTAACAATTCTGTCTGTCCCTGAGTAACAATTCTCTGGCACTCAGTAACAATTCTGTCTGTCCCTGAGTAACAATTCTCTGGCACTCAGTAACAATTCTGTCTGTCCCTGAGTATGAATTCTGTGGCCCTGAGTAACAATTCTGTGTCTGCGCGAGTAACAATTCTGTGTCTGTGCAAGTAACAATTTTGTGTCTGTGCAAGTAACAATTTTGTGTCTGTGCGAGTAACAATTCTCTGGCACTCAGTAACAATTCTGTCTGTCCCTGAGTAACAATTCTCTGGCACTCAGTAACAATTCTGTCTGTCCCTGAGTAACAATTCTCTGGCACTCAGTAACAATTCTGTCTGTCCCTGAGTAACAATTCTCTGGCACTCAGTAACAATTGTGTGTCTGTGCAAGTAACAATTCTGTGTCTGTGCAAGTAACAATTTTGTGTCTGTGAGAGTAACAATTCTCTGGCACTCAGTAACAATTCTGTCTGTCCCTGAGTAACAATTCTCTGGCACTCAGTAACAATTCTGTCTGTCCCTGAGTATGAATTCTGTGGCCCTGAGTAACAATTCTGTCTCTGTGCGAGTAACAATTCTGTGTCTGTGCAAGTAACAATTTTGTGTCTGTGAGAGTAACAATTCTCTGGCACTCAGTAACAATTCTGTCTGTCCCTGAGTAACAATTCTCTGGCACTCAGTAACAATTCTGTCTTCCCTGAGTAACAATTCTCTGGCACTCAGTAACAATTCTGTCTGTCCCTGAGTATGAATTCTGTGGCCCTGAGTAACAATTCTGTCTCTGTGCGAGTAACAATTCTGTGTCTGTGCAAGTAACAATTTTGTGTCTGTGAGAGTAACAATTCTCTGGCACTCAGTAACAATTCTGTCTGTCCCTGAGTAACAATTCTCTGGCACTCAGTAACAATTCTGTCTGTCCCTGAGTATGAATTCTGTGGCCCTGAGTAACAATTGTGTGTCTGTGCAAGTAACAATTCTGTGTCTGTGCAAGTAACAATTTTGTGTCTGTGAGAGTAACAATTCTCTGGCACTCAGTAACAATTCTGTCTGTCCCTGAGTAACAATTCTCTGGCACTCAGTAACAATTCTGTCTGTCCCTGAGTAACAATTCTGTCTGTCCCTGAGTATGAATTCTGTGGCCCTGAGTAAGAATTCTCTGGCACTCAGTAACAATTCTGTCTGTCCCTGAGTATGAATTCTGTGGCCCTGAGTAACAATTGTGTGTCTGTGCAAGTAACAATTCTGTGTCTGTGCAAGTAACAATTTTGTGTCTGTGAGAGTAACAATTCTCTGGCACTCAGTAACAATTCTGTCTGTCCCTGAGTAACAATTCTCTGGCACTCAGTAACAATTCTGTCTGTCCCTGAGTATGAATTCTGTGGCCCTGAGTAACAATTCTGTCTCTGTGCGAGTAACAATTCTGTGTCTGTGCAAGTAACAATTTTGTGTCTGTGAGAGTAACAATTCTCTGGCACTCAGTAACAATTCTGTCTGTCCCTGAGTAAGAATTCTCTGGCACTCAGTAACAATTCTGTCTGTCCCTGAGTAACAATTCTCTGGCACTCAGTAACAATTCTGTCTGTCCCTGAGTAACAATTCTGTCTGTCCCTGAGTATGAATTCTGTGGCCCTGAGTAAGAATTCTCTGGCACTCAGTAACAATTCTGTCTGTCCCTGAGTATGAATTCAGTGGCCCTGAGTAACAATTGTGTGTCTGTGCAAGTAACAATTCTGTGTCTGTGCAAGTAACAATTTTGTGTCTGTGAGAGTAACAATTCTCTGGCACTCAGTAACAATTCTGTCTGTCCCTGAGTAACAATTCTCTGGCACTCAGTAACAATTCTGTCTGTCCCTGAGTAACAATTCTCTGGCACTCAGTAACAATTCTGTCTGTCCCTGAGTAACAATTCTCTGGCACTCAGTAACAATTCTGTCTGTCCCTGAGTAACAATTCTGTCTGTCCCTGAGAATGAATTCTGTGGCCCTGAGTAAGAATTCTCTGGCACTCAGTAACAATTCTGTCTGTCCCTGAGTAACAATTCTCTGGCACTCAGTAACAATTCTGTCTGTCCCTGAGTAAAAATTCTGTGGCCCTAATAACGTTTCTGTGGCCCTAAGTAACAATTCTCTGGCACTGAGTAACAATTCTGTCTGTCCCTGAGTATGAATTCTGTGGCCCTAACTAGCGTTTCTTTGTCCCTAAATAACGATTCTGTGGCCCTCATTAACAAGTCTGTGTCCCTGAGTAATGGTTCTCTGTCCCTAAGTAACTTCTCTCTGTCCCCAATTCTCGTTTCTGTGGCCCTAACTCTGTCCCTGTCCCTAGTACAGAGCGGTCTGCCTCTGTTCAATGACTGCAGGCAAATGAAGATTTCCAAAATGGCCGCTATATATACCTCGACCATTACACAGTGCTGGCTGGCTGGCTGCTGATTGGCTGATGCGATCACATGTCGTTGAGGAATGCATTATGGGGCAGCGCGCCTTGTCTGCGCGCCTTCCCCGACATCCCCGCTCCGTCGCCGCACATGTCAGCCGCCATTTTCGGAAAAATTTCGATTCGCGCGTCCGAATTAGGCTGTTTTTCGGATTCGGCACGAATCGAAATTTTTCCGATATTCGACTCGAATTCCACTTCGGATACTTCGATTCGCTCATCTCTAGTCCTGACCTTAGAAATGTTTTAGGAGTACACTTGCATGCTACCTGCCCTGACCTCAAACTGTTTTAGGACTACACTTGGTCGCTACCTTCCCTTACCTTAGAACTGTTTTGGGACTACACTTGATTGCTACCTGCCCTGACCTCAGAACTGTTTTAGAACTACATTTGATTGCTATCTGCCATGACCTCAGAACTGTTTCAAGACTACATGTGCTTGCTACCTTCCCTGACCTCAAACTGTTTACGGACTACACTTGCTCTCTACCTGCCCCGACCTCAGAACTGTTTCAAGACTACATGTGCTTGCTACCTGCCCTGACCTCACAATTCTTTTAGGACTACACTTGCTCTCTACCTGCCCTGACCTCAGAACTGTTTCAGGACTTCACATGCTTGCTACCTGCCCTGACCTTAGAACTGTTTTAGGACTACACATGCTTGCTACCTGCCCTGACCTCAGAACTATTTTAGGACTACACTTGATCGCTACCTGCCTTGACCTCAGAACTCTTTTAGGACTACCTGCCCTGACCTCAGAACTATTTTAGGACTACACTTGCTCTCTACCTGCCCTGACCTCAGAACTCTTTTAGGACTACACTTGATCACTACCTGTCTTGACCTTAGAACTGTTTTAGGACTACACATGCTTGCTACCTGCCCTGACCTCAGAACTCTTTTAGGACTACACTTGATCGCTACCTGACTTGACCTTAGAACTGTTTTAGGACTACACATGCTTGCTACCTGCATTGACCTCAGAACTCTTTTAGGACTACCTGCCCTGACCTCAGAACTATTTTAGGACTACACTTGCTCTACCTCTCCTGAATTCAGAACTCTTTTAGGACTACACTTGATTGCTACCTGCCTTGACCTTAGAACTGTTTTAGATGTACACTTGCTCTCTACCTTCCCTGACCTCAGAACCATTTTAGGACTACACTTGCTCACTCCCTGCCCTGACCTCAGAACTGTTTTAAGTCTACATTTGCTTGCTACCTGCCCTGACCTTAGAAGAATTGTTTTAGGACTACACCTGTTCACTATACCTGCCCTGTCCTCAGAACTCTTTTTAGGACTACACTTAATAGCTAACTGCCCTTGTCTTAGAACTGTTTTAGGACTATACTTGCTTACTCCCTGCCCTGACCTCAGAAATGTTTTAAGTCTATATTTGCTTGCTACCTGCCCTGACCTTGGAACTGTTATAAGACTGCGCTTGCCCACTACCTACCCTGACCTTTGGACTGACCCAGGATTCTGCTACCAGCCGCGGTCCAGTGCCTGACCAGTCTCAAGACTACAGGTACCCTTCTTTTATTCGCTCAGCCCCCGTGCCATCTGTCCAGACTCTATAGCATCTGACCAGGAACCATAGTACTGGTAGTACCTTAAGGAAATGGGGACTACTGAAGGTAGAAAAAAACACCAGCCAGCTATAGTTCCAGACCTAGGCATGGCAGTCTGTGTGATACAAAGAGGTTAGATTGATTCTCAGTAAAAATGTCGATATGTGATATGAATTTTATATTTGAGTCAATATTGGCTGAACGGTCTTGACTTTTCAGAATTGTTTACTCTTATATAAGTTAATGTAACCATCGTAAATAAAAAAAAATCTCTCTTTACGTCTGGAGGAAAAGAGATTTAATCTCCAAACATGGAAAGGTTTCTTCACAGTGAGAGCTGTGAGAATGTGGAATAGACTCCCTCAAGAGTTGGTTGTGGCCAGCTCAGTGGATTGCTGTAGGAAAGTCCTGGATTCTTTCTTGGATACACAGAATATAACTGGATATAACATTTATAGGTAAAGTTGATCCAGGGAATATCCGATTGCCTCTCGGGGGATCAGGAAGGAATGGTTTTCCCTGCAGGAGCAAATTGGATCGTGCTTTGCTGGGGGTTTTTTTGCCTTCCTCTGGATCAACTGTAGGTGTAGGATTATAACTTTTTTTTTTTCTATGGTTGAACTGGATGGACTTTTGTCTTTTTCAGCCAGACTAACTATGTAACAATGTAACTATGTCTCGAAACACTATGCTGTCTCTTTGGGAGTAAATATCAGTATTAAACACTTTCGGACTTCAAAATCTTTTGTTTGATGCTCTCATTGGACCTCATTAGTAACATGCTTGGCCCTTGTGCTGGCTACATCCGGCCATCTCGGAGAAAACAGGCACCAAAGATCCATTATCTCCTGCCTCAAAGACTCAGATCAAACATTAGTAACCAACAGCGTGTTCATCCGCTGGTGATCAGAGGTTGTGCAGCTCTATCATGAAGCTGGGGAAGCTTGATAAAACTGTAGAAGGGGATGAAAGAAAGAGCGCACAAACCTTGCGCATTACCTCAATAAATAGTGACTAATTTTATTTTATTTAGGAAATATTCTCACAAAAGTGACGGTAAAGCAGGCAAAAGTTAACCATAATCCACACAGGGTTACAGGTCAATCCAAAGGGGGGGGGGGGTAAAATCTACCGCGTTTCTTAGGGTGCTCCCTTCTTCATCAGAGCTGATCAAAAAAACATAAATACAAATTCCCCTCAAAATATTTCATGAATCATGAATATTCAAAATGATCTAACAGGTGGTGATACTGTAGATGAGCATAACAATAAGCATAGAAATACTCATAAAAATACTCATATGAGTATTTTTCTGAGTATTGTTATGCTCATCTAAAGTATCACCACCTGTTAGATCATTTTGAATATTCATGAAATATTTTGAGGGGAATTTGTATGTATGTTTTTTTCTGATCAGCTCTGATGAAGAAGGGAGCACCCTTTGAAACGCGTTAGATTTTACCCCCCCCCCTTTGGATTTACCTGTAACCCTGTGTGGATTATGGGTAATTTTTGCCTGCTTTACCGTCACCTTTGTGAGTATATTTCCTAAATAAAATAAAATTAGTCACTATTTATTGAGGTAATGCGCAAGGTTTGCGCGCTCTTTCTTTCATCCCCTTCTACATCTCGTAGAAAAGCCTTTCTACTTTTAACACTTTTGAGGTAGAGCACCAGGAGAGGCTAAATCAGCCGTGTCATTATTTCATATCTGAAACACATTTGTAAAGGAGTACTCTGATGTATGGAGGACTCTAATGTAAGGGGTCACTATGATGTAAGGGGGGTTTTGATGTAAAGAGAGACTATTATATAAAGGAAAGACTAATGTAAGGTTGACTTTGATGGGGCTCTGATGTAAAGGGGGCTCTGATGTAAAGGGGGCTCTGATGTAAGGGGGGCTGTGATGTAAGGGGGGCTGTGATGTAAGGGGGGGCTGTGATGTAAGGGGGGCTGTGATGTAAGGGGGGGCTGTGATGTACGGGGGTACTCTGATGTGCGGGTAATAAAATATAGTGCAGCGCTTCCCCAAATAAATGAAATATATATACGAATATATGTACATTTATGAATAAACACACAAAACAGTGCCCAAAACAATGTGCTACGGTCACCTAGGTGGCCTATAAAAGTGATATCCACAACAAAACAATGACAAGGACCCCTATGGATACGGGGATATAAAACAAACAAGTGATAAGTGCCAAATGTGACCACACTACAAATCACATATAAACACACCGAATACTCTAATAGTCCATAAATACAAAAATAAAATGATGGGTGCTTCATATAATCATGCAATGTGCAAATGGGGGTTAAAATCTGTGAAAGTGTCAGCACACTTCTTCCACTGTGGCTACAATGATCACAAGAACGGTGAGCAAAAATCCCAGGACCACACGGGGGGACCTAGGGGTGGACCTGCAGAGAGCTGGGACCAACGTAACAAAGGCTACCATCAGTAACACACTACGCCGTCAGGGACTCAGATCCTGCAGTGCCAGACGTGTCCCCCTGCTCAAGCCAGTACATGTCCGGGCCCGTCTGAAGTTTGCTAGAGAGCATTTGGATGATCCAGAAGAGGATTGGGAGAATGTCATATGGTCAGATGAAACCAAAATAGAACTGTTTGGTAGAAACACAACTCGTCGTGTTTGGAGGAGAGAGAATGCTGAGTTGCATCCAAAGAACACAATACCTACTGTGAAGCATGGGGGTGGCAACATCATGCTTTGGGGCTGTTACTCCGCAAAGGGACCAGGACAACTGATCCATGTACAGGACAGAATGAATGGGGCCATGTATCGTGAGATTTTGAGTGCAAACCTCCTTCCATGAGCAATGGCATTGAAGATGAAACGTGGCTGGGTCTTCCAACATGACAATGATCCCAAACATACCGCCCGGGGAACAAAGGAGTGGCTTCAAAAGAAGCATTTCAAGGTCCTGGAGTGGCCTAGCCAGTCTCCAAATCTCAACCCCATAGAAAACCTTTGGAGGGAGTTGAAAGTCCGTGTTGCCCAGCGACAGCCCCAAAACATCACTGCTCTAGAGGAGATCTGCATGGAGGATGGGCCAACATACCAGCAACAGTGTGTGCCAACCTTGTGAAGACTTCCAGGAAACGTCTGACCTCTGTCATTGCCAACAAAGGATATATAACAAAGTATTGACATGAACTTTTCATATTCACCAAATACTTATTTTCCACCATAATTTACAAATAAGTTATTTCCAGATCAGCCAATGTGATTGTCTGGATTTGTTTTCTCATTTTGTCTCTCATAGTTGAGGTCTCCCTATGATGCCAATTACAGGCCTCTCTCATCTTTGTAAGTGGGAGAACTTGCACAATTGGTGGTGACTAAATACTTTTTTGCCCCACTGTATTCGTATATATATATATTTAATTTATTTGGGGAAGCGCTGCACTATATTTTATTATTTGTATACACTGTTTGGGTATCAGTTTAGAGTGTTGGCAGCTTTACATTAGGGTACACTTCCTTTAGAGCGCAGGAGGATTTTGCTGTATATATTTTTCTGATGTACGGGGGAACTCTGATGTACGGGGAGACCCTGATGTACGGGGGAACTCTGATGTACGGGGAGACTGATGTAAACCAGAGTAAGAAAAACTCATCCAGGGAATAATAAACATTTAGGCTTGAAGCCGGCGCTCTCCTTCGCTGATCCCAGTAATAATGTGTAAATATGAAGATGTTCATCCTTGAAGAGGTTAAGAACATCAAACATCATCTCTGAATAGAAATTCTCAGGGGCGTTAATTACCACACCTGAACCTGCTTTACCTGTACAGGTGTTCTTCTCCCTGGAATCATCTATTACCAGAAGATGGGGGGGGGAGAAAGTTCACCAGAAATAAAGATTATCAGGGATGCTGTAGAGGTCCAACCTCAAGCGGTCCATCAAATGGTCCTATAAGGACATATCCAATGTATATCGGTGAGGATGCTGCTGTAGAATTATTCCTTTAGGTCTCTCGTAGTTGGTAGAGTCCTTGTATTGCTGTTCTTTGTGGTTGCCCGCGAGAAGCTGTTTTATCAGAGGAAGGCAGATTATTGATCATCGGATCCCAAGGAGGCCAGTAAGTATTTGTTTGTGTGATTTGGTGTAGAAAGAGATTGGCCTTCCGTGGGTGATATTTGCAGCAGAAAATCCGATTTTCAGCACCACGGACAGCGCAAAGGCCAGGAATGACTCACGGTGCTCTCCGAGGTGCTGAAATGATATATTACAGGAAGTCTGTCATTAGAGTCATACGGGGGAGGCCATTGCTGTCCATCTCATATTGTTACTTTCCTGGCTGTTACTCTAAATGTGGATTTAATGACCTGGAACACGTTCGCAGGCCAGAAAAGTCATATATTAATATTCTAAACAGCAAAATTGAGTGAAAAGTTGTTCACATTAATAGAGACCTTGTCACCCCTGGTACTCGGAAAACTGAAGGTAGGGAGAGATTCTTTACTGTTTTTATACTGCTGATCACCCTCCCACTTAAACTGTGCAGTGGCAGCCAGAGAGGGAGGGGGTGCTTTGCAGCCGATCAATAATTATACAGCATGGTGTGTTTGTCAACCATTGCCACCTCTAAAGGGGACCCGTTGGCTCTCAGTTGTGTGGGGGAGAGGAGGGGCAGCTGCTGCATTACCACCTGCTGAAAAGTGATCTACTATGGGTTGCTTTTCAGAGGTGTGGTAGAGAATGATGTTTGCTCCCTTATAGAAAACTTGACTACGTCGGGTAATTCCTATGTTGCAGTCCTACCTTTGCTGCAGGCCTTCCCCAACCAACCCCCCTTGTTGCCCCCCCCCCCCCATTGTGTGTATTTTTGGCTTATTTTTAAATATTTTTTTACCAGGTGTCTTGGGACAGTCACATTAGGTGTGGGGGTTCTTTTCTCTGAGCTCGGTGGTCCTCACTAATGACCAGGGCCTTTTATCTCAGAAAATAGGTTCAGGAACTCAACCATGACCCCCGAACCCCTGCCCGCCTTAGCCCCCCACACACACACGCACACACACACATATAGTTACATAGTTAGTCTGGCTGAAAAAAGACAAAAGTCCATCCAGTTCAACCATAGAAAAAAAAAAAAGTTATAATCCTACACCCACAGTTGATCCAGAGAAAGGCAAAAACCCAGCAAAGCATGATCTAATGTGCTCCTGCAGGGGAAAAATTCCTTCCTGATCCCCCGAGAGGCAATCAGATATTTCCTGGATCAACTTTACCTATAAATGTTATATCCAGTTATATTCTGTGTATCCAAGAAAGAATCCAGGACTTTCCTACAGCAATCCACTGAGCTGGCCACAACCAACTCTTGAGGGAGTCTATTCCACATTCTCACAGCTCTTACCGTGAAGAAACCTAAACACCCTCCAAACTGCATTAAATAGTGGGTGCGGTCAAATTTAACTAACAGTGGGAGGGTCTTAAAGGGGCATTAGATACCAGGAGTGCATTACGTACAGAGTGCAGAGTTCAGTGGGGTTGCACACTGAGTGCAGGGTTCAGAAGTGCACTACATGCAGAGTTTGGAGGGTGCTATGAGCATAGTGCAGAGTTCAGGGGTGCGCTGCATACAGAGTGCAGAGTTCAGGAGTGCACTACATGCAGAGTTTGGAGGGTGCTACGAACATAGTGCAGTGTGCAGGGGTGCAGTACATGCAGAGTGCAGAGTTCAGGGGTGCAGTACATGCAGAGTGCAGAGTTCAGGGGTGCAGTACATGCAGAGTTTGGAGGGTGCTACGAACATAGTGCAGTGTGCAGGGGTGCACTGCATACATAGTGCAGAGTGCAGGGGTGCAGTACATGCAGAGTGCAGAGTTCAGGGGTGCAGTACATGCAGAGTGCAGAGTTCAGAAATGTACTACATGCAGAGTTAGGAGGGTGCTACGAGCATAGTGCAGAGTTCAGGGGTGCGCTGTATACAGAGTGCAGAGTTCAGGGGTGCGCTGTATACAGAGTGCAGAGTTCAGGGGTGCGCTGTATACAGAGTGCAGAGTTCAGGGGTGCGCTGTATACAGAGTGCAGAGTTCAGGGGTGCGCTGTATACAGAGTGCAGAGTTCAGGGGTGCGCTGTATACAGAGTGCAGAGTTCAGGAGTGCACTGCATGCAGAGTTAGGAGGGTGCTACGAGCATAGTGCAGAGTTCAGGGGTGCGCTGCATACAGAGTGCAGAGTTCAGGGGTGCAGTACATGCAGAGTTAGGAGGGTGCTACAAGCATAGTGCAGAGTTCAGGGGTGCGCTGCATATAGAGTGCAGAGTTCAGGGGTGTGCTGCATACAGAGTGCAGAGTTCAGGGGTGCGCTGCATACAGAGTGCAGAGTTCAGGGGTGCGCTGCATACAGAGTGCAGAGTTCAGGGGTGCGCTGCATACAGAGTGCAGAGTTCAGGGGTGCGCTGCATACAGAGTGCAGAGTTCAGGGGTGCGCTGCATACAGAGTGCAGAGTTCAGGGGTGCGCTGCATACAGAGTGCAGAGTTTAGCCTTCTTCCACAGCTGCTTAACTCTGCATCCCCAATCCATATCTCACTTCCACCCCTCTTCTTCTGTATTACCTCCCTGCACACGGTAGGTGACTCTGCCTCTCTCACTTGCAGGGAGATAATCCAGTGGGGGTGTCCACATCCACAATGCACCCCGGGCACCTGCATCTCCCTTGTCCCCATCCTGCTCTCAGTGGGAGATGCTCAGGGGATCTGCTCTGTGGGAGCCGTTGGGAGACATTCTGTTACATGTAAACACAGAAGCCGGACCTCTCTGTTTACACATGATAGTGGTGAGCAGGGAGCAGAGAGCCTGAGCTAGAGGTGGTGGAAATGAGTTCCACCAAGTTCAAGCTGAAAAAAGCCCTGCTAATGACAAGGAAGAGCATCTTGATGACATTCTCTCTGCGGAGCCCCCATGACACCCTGAACTCACTGTATGTCCTCAGTCTGGATTGAGTTATGCTGGTCATTCAACCTGGAAGACTGAGGGCATCTTGTGATGGAGAAGAAGTACTGTGGGGGAGCAGCTACAGATGAAAGGCTAGGTTATCCTACAGGAGTTTACCTAGGGCGGGTGTCGACAACCCGCGGCTCCAGAGCCGCGTGCGGCTCTTTTTCATCTTTGCTGCGGCTCCGGAGTACACTGCCCACCAGGTGACAGGCAATAGGGTTTCAGTGGTCGGCAAGCCGGGGATCGCA